>NC_056735.1:1502514971-1502702471 GCF_019279795.1 Protopterus annectens
CTGTAGCCACATCATTGTTTATCACCTTTTTCTAATCCAGTCAGTTATCCTCTTCTTAACCTATCCTGTACCCCTTCATCTGTATTGGAGAGTATGGAATCTCAGTCATCTGTCCTATACCCCTTCATCTGTATTAGACAGTATGGAATCTCAGTCAGCCGTCCTATACCCCTTCATCTGTGCTGGACAGTATGGAATCTGTTTCAGCTGTTCTACCTTCTGTAACTAGCCTGATAGCATTAGGTATTTTGAGGCAGTGTAGCAACTACTTCATGTTTACTGAAAACTGTTTGTTGTATGCAAGAGAATTAAGTATTTACTTAACACGGAGGCTAGCTTCTCACCTTAGAACACATTTGGTAAGCAAAACATGCATATAAATACAGCATGGAGGACTTACACTAAATTGCTTATTCTGAGGTTGTTAAGAGAGCAATACCTAAGGCTCCCCAGTAAAAGACTATGAAATATCAGACATTAGTATATACAGCAACACAAGTACCTCCACACTTCATGCTCACACCTAAGATGCATACCTCTAAGAATCACATGGGTACAGATTCCAAGCTGTTATGGCTCACTGAAACTGAATCAAAGCATGGTACTGTTTTAGTAATAGGTGACTCTATTGTAAGGCAAACGAACACCAAATCACCCCAAACAAAACTAAGTGTAACTTCAAAGCTAGCTATTAAACACCCTTATATCCCCTGAGCACAATAGCTACCTTAACACATTAGCTAAGATTCCCATTAAGCCCAAGACCGTTCTACTGGGAGACTTCAACTATCTATCAATAAAATGGCTAGCCTACACTCCCAATGATCAGCATGCCCAGTACTTCCTTGACATTATAAATGTTAATTCTATTTCACAATAATTAACTATTAGGGGCCCCAGTATCCTGGATTTAGTCCACACATATCAAAAGCACATATCAGACCATAATTTAGTGGCTTTTTCCTTTAAACCTGGTATTAGTTCACCTGTAAATAAATCTCTGTTTAGTGATTTCTCAAATGCAAAGTTTCTTTACTTACTTGATGACATCAAATAAATTCTGCTGTAATCCTCCTCTAAAGGATCCTATTGCTAAACTGCTACATATGCCTCTGACTTCTTTTCCCACTTAAATAGCTATATTGATAAGGCAGTCCCTATCTATAAAAATATAATGAGAAGTTTAAAAACAAACCCCTGGGCTGGAATACTCACACAAATAAATTTTAGAACAATAGAAAGAACTGCTTAATGTTTATAAGAGGTCTCATTTTACCTAAGTTAAGAGGACACTTAAGCAAACTAAAAATGAGCTTAAGGGAACCACTAGGAAGCTGAAAGCTGAGTATAAACTTAAAACAGCCACTAAAACCAAAATAACTGCAAATAACTGCAAATCTTTCTTTAACTATTTCAGCAAGTTAAGAACTAACACTTAACATTGTTCAGAGGTAGTCCACTACAATACTTCACTCTCCGATACAAAGGAAATAGCTAGTTAACAAATTTACTCCACTCACAGTTGTAGCTATTCCACCATTTCCACAATCCTAGCCACCCCCTTTAATTACTATGGAACAAGCTTTCTCAGAGCTTTTAAAAACTAAGAGTACTTCACCCATGGGCCCTGACAACATAGCCGGTTGCCTGATTATCAGTGCCAGAAATGGTCTTTTTGAACCTCTTACTTAAACTCCTTAATCTAAGCCTCTCATCTGGTTTATTTCCTGAAGCATGTGAAACTGCTATTGTAATGCCATTGCACAAGGATGGCACAACCTTGGACCCTAGTAACTATAGACCCATTTGTCTCACTACCCTTATATGTAAAGTTATGGAGTGTACTATCTCAGACTTCATTAATTTGGACATTGAAAATCTCTCAATCCTGGACCCTCATCAATTTGGCTTTATAAAAAGAAGTTTCAGCCTCTTTAATCCCACTAATTTCTTTGAAAATGTAACTGAAGCAGTGAATAGTGATAATGCAGTGCAGTCAGCATATCTGGACCTGGTCAAGGCCTTTGATACTATTCTACATGCAAGCATTATTGTAAATCTGAATATAAAATGTTAGACTGTGCAATGGATAACTAATTGGGTATCTGACAAAAGCCATGTGGTTAGAGTAGCAGGTGCCACAGGGCTCAGCTTTGGGCTCTCTCCTAGTTGGCATATATTTATCAGACCTTCAAGGCATCACTTCTGGCCTATGGTTATCTAAGTTTGCAGATGATTATAAATTGTGTTGTTAGTTGGAGTACAGGTGATTTGCAATTACTCTAACACAGCTTAGATGATGTTAACAAATGATGCAAGGACAATGATCTCAAATTAAATGTAAAGAAATGTAGCATAGTTTATTTCGGTAAACAAAACACTTTCACTTACTGTATAGGAGATATGCCCCTCCAATCAGACACTGTTTTAAAGGATCTGGGTACTCTTATTGATAATTCCTTGTCATTTGACCATCATGTCACCACCATAGTAGTTTGGGAAGTCTTTTCTCTGGCCCATCTAATTTCTAAAGGCATCTCTATTAGATCCAAAGAAGTCTTAATTTCCCTTTACTCATATCTTCCCAGACACATTATTAAAAATAATGCAGCTTTTAGCATGTATTTATCTAAAGAGATCACACAACTTGATAGACCTCTGAGATTCATAACTAAAAAGGTCAGTGGCCTCATAAATCTTAGTTATCAGGACAGACTGACAGCCCTCTCTCTAAACTTAGACTATTACAGACTCCTTGATATGGAAATCTATGTTTAGCATTTCATGCCATGAAAGATCCAGCCCAATTTCATCTCCAATTCATTCAGAGAACTAATGATGTATCAAATACTTGGTTAAAGGAAATAAATCTTAATGATTATATAAATAAGACATGCTGGCATGATAGATTTACATCACAATGTATTACTCACCTCTAGAACAAACTCCCATTATGTGACAAGCAGAGTAGCACCCTTTCCACCTTCAGGGTACACCCAGATAATTGGATGGCAAGCCTCAAATTCTCTCCAGGACCAACTTGTGTTGCCCTCCTTGAGGCTAGAAGGAAATCCTGAAAATTGTTTTTGGCTAGGCTTGAAATGGTCTGCAAACTGATTGTCTAGTACTAATCTATGAACTTATATGTATATAGATGGATATAAGTTTGGGAGGGTGGTGGGTGGCCTCCAACATCAGGGAGGTGCAGAGAGAAAATTGCCTAATGCAGAAAAATTCTTGCAGTTTACCTTTTCATCCCTTCGGATTGAGCGTTAGCTTTTTGGTGTTTCTGATGGTCAAGGTTAGTGCTGATAAGCATGCTGCTATCTGATGTCTTGGCAAAATGAGACATTCTTGTGCATTTCCATCTATCTTTATCTTTACACTGAAATACTAGTGGCCTAGAACTCAGTCTTACATTTGGCTAAGAGGAACTACTAGACAGTAAATCTATGTCGCCATTTAGTACTTAGTAGAGTAGTACCATTGTTTCCCTTTAAGCCATGATGCATGAATGAAAATATTTCCAACCATGATAAAAAAAGTGTATTTGACACCACAAAAGTCATTATAAACACAGTTTGAATAAAAATTTCAGAGCGTCAAAGGGAAACAATGAAAAGAAACATACTATATTGCCATATTTGTAAACAGTTTACGTTTTAATTAATTTGGATCCTTTCTAAGAACTTTTAGACAATGTTACTATGTTTTTGTTGACAGAAACAAAACAGCAACACATCCAGCTTGTTTATTTATGACTATTTTTTTAATGTCTGTGCCTGTAAACATAAAAAAAGAAAAAGAAAAATGTTGGAAATTCGATCCTATTGATTGTGAGTGATATTTCCTCTTCTGGGCTTATTAAATATGTTTATAAGTAAACAAGTTTCTCTCTGTCTATTATATGCTATGCTAGAGGACACAGCTTTGAGTTTTGAAAGGAATAATTTTAAATATTTTTTATTTATTTATTTTATTTGTTTACTATGATGGTCCTAATGGGCAGAACCTCTTCTCGCTACAGTCCTGGGGAGAAAAATCTCCAGCAGTTTAAGAAGAAATTTATGATAAGAAATAATCACAGAGCCATAATCGACAAATAAGCACCCTTGGTTCATGAAATGTACTTTATGGAAGGCAATTTACATAGAAAATCATTTGAAAAGTTTGGAATATGAAGCACTGAAGTTCTATAAAAGGTGCTCTTGATTAAATGTTTTTTTTTTTACTTGTTTCTTTTTGTCTATTATAAAAGTAAACTGTAAAGTACATTTCTTTTTATCGGGTAGAGCCTAAAAGTCTACAACTGCATATTGCTGTCACATGAGAGCTACAGACATTTAATCAGTTGTAAAAGTGAAATGCTACAGTAGAAGATAGTATATGTTACAGTAAGGTAACCAAAGCTGGTATAGCTACAGTGGTTAGCTGTTGTAGAAGTGTGATTTCACAACAGATTTACTTGTCTTCTACTGTGCTCAGAAAGTTTTTAAAAATTAGTTTTACATTATTTTTCACTAAGGCTATGCCAACAAAGGATAATTAAAATGACTATTAATCAGTTATGATAAACAGTGCACAACCATTCTAATAAAACAAGAATACAGTGCACATTGTGTCCCTTATATATATATATATATATATATATATATATATATATATATATATATATATAGATATATATTTTATTTATAGCATTTCCGATTAGACTGTTAAATAATGTTTTGCTCCTCTTGCTTCATGACTTCTATTGCCTGTAATTGAAAGCTATTATTCACTTACTCCTACCATTACAACCTGACAATGCAGTGATACTTTCAATTAAAGCAGAAGATTTATAAATATCGGAAAACAATAATTTAGTCCTATTAGTTACAAAATTTGGTTTAGCATTGAATAAACATGATTTTATAGTTCTGTATCTTTAAAATCTTAGTCAAAGCTGTTTTTGCTTTTTTTATGCTAAAGAGAAGACATTTAAAAATACATCTATTTCAGATACCAATTTAAACTCATATTGTGATTATACTGCATTTTGGAATGTTAAAGTCTATTATTTCAATGATATATATATATATATATATATATATATATATATATATATATATATATATATATATATATATCACATTTAAAGACTGTTAAGACTTTTTATGAGTGCACGCTGACAGAGTTAAAAATGACAGCATTTCATAGAGGAAGAAGAAAATATTTATGCAGCAAACCCCAGGAAATATATTTGTTTGATTATGACAAACAACATGCCCATCTGTTATAAATGAGGGGGAAAAAGAGAAATGAGTGGAATATGCACCAGATTGCTATGCAGTAGTTTTCAGCTGTAGCAGCAGCTCTGCAACAGCCAATTAATTTCAGCTATGGAAAAGATAAACAACTGCTATCTTCTGTCATGGCAGAATATACAAATTTTTTATCATCTGCAAAGATAAACATTGCCCAGTGTTCTGATTATCAGTCATCCACTTCTGTGACAGGAATAGTTATTTAAAGAGACACTTATCCCTTCCCCAAATACCGAATGCATACTGCTCTTCTAGCTTTGGTTAGAAAATTTAGCATCCCCTCTACATTGCCAAAGCCATCAGTTAAGTGGATGGAAATAAAAAAAGACTACCTTGCTTAAATAATATGCATTCTTAAAAGTGATAGTCATTCTCCACAAAACTCACTATACATAGAATAGATAAACATAAGCACTGGAAGAGGATGCTGGGACTTAGAATGGCACAACACCCCATGCCATGTTTTTGTTTATTCTATATTTTAGCAGGAGGAAATTGGCAAAACAAATGTTTTTAGTATTACAGCATACTGATATACAGTGATGGGAATCTGTATAACACAAACAATAAAAGCAGCATGGCTTCTACACCTATATCTAAGGTAACTATTTAATGTCTTACATATAAGATAATAACAAATGCCCAAATACATGCATGTTTGTGTAGATTGTGAATGTGTGTGTGTTTGTATGTGTGTGTGTGTGTGTGTGTGTGTGTGTGTGTGTGTGTGTGTGTGTGTGTGTGTGTGTGTGTGCATGTGCGCGCACGTGTGTTTGTATGTGTGTGCGCGCATGGGCGCGCATGTGTGTGTGTGTGTGTGTGTGTGTGTGTGTGTGTGTGTGTGTGTGTGTGTGTGTGTCTGGGATGTGTTATACTGGTCTAAAACTGCAGATGTAGAAAATATTTCAAAGTCAAAAGGCAATGCCAATCTTCTTACAGGCAGCCACAGATTAGTGCAATTCAAAATGTTGTCATAAAATTAAGCCATTACTTGCAGACTTCACTGCATAGTGGTTAAGGCACTTAATTTTAATAGTGAACCATGAATTCAAATCCCAGATAATTCCCCTACATAATGTATGACATTCCGTGAGTCATTTCACTTCAGCTTGTAAAATGTGTAACTCATGATTAAAGACATGAAAAACCGACAAGTGCAAATGGCATCAAGGAGGGCTGATATGACAATAGTGGAGGTATTAGTACTATGTATGAGGATACTGGTAGTACCATATGACTAAGTGAGCATGGTATAGGATTAATTTTCTTTAGACTGCCTTCTCCAAATTGGTGTATCTAGAAGGTTTCTATATACAGGAGGCGCATGTGAGGGGTAGAAAAGTGGATGGAGGCAGTAAGAAAAAAAGAAAGATGAAAAGTGTTGCTTAAGATGAAGATGTAGAGGAGTGTATTGATTCACGTGCAGGAGAGAAAGTTGTTAGTGGTGTAATGATTCAAGTGGAGGAGGGCAAAAAGTTAGTGATATGCAATAAAAACTTAGTGCTTTCACTAGAGGTCTCAACCTGTTTAAAGCACAAACTTCTTATTGTTTATTAGTAGTACTACTTCTTATTCCTAATTAAATACCCAGATCACTGAAGACAAGGTCCAAAGTCAGCATGGATTCATCTTCTCCCAATAAACAGGGATCTCAGAGTTGCTTGCTGAAAGACTTGAATGTTGGTACAGCTTCTTAAACGTGGTGTGGTGTGCTTTATATGTGTCACACTAAAGGCTTCCTTAATGAAAAATAAGTGTCTTTTTTGATAAGTAAAACTTGACAACTTGATATTTGTGTAGATTTGTTCATTAACCTTTTGTTTTAGTATGTTATTACTGTAGCTGTTATAACTTCTTTTTTTTACTGTAATACAGACGAGATGCCTATCGGATCCATTAATGGTTGGTATACTCACAATTTCTCAATTTTTGCAAATAAGCCTTGTAGCCATTTTCTTAAATCCCTTTTCTAAGACAACGATCATCTTGATGTTTTTCATATAATTCCTCTACTGTATTGAGAAAGAACACACATGGAGGCTAGGTATACTCTTTAGATATATATTAATTTCTCATGCTACACTCAAGCATGTTCACAGTTTATAATGCAGCCCATTTCACATATGTGTACCATTAAACTGAAGACTATCTCATTACATGGTGTCTTCCTTTTCCAATCAAGATTCAGGTTTACTTCCATAGAGTTTACTACCACTTTTAATACAATAAGATGAGGTAAACAAATATGTAAAATGTTGTTAAATAGCTCAAAAATGCTTTGGTGGCTGCCAAAGTGTCATTATCACCAAATACTACAAATCAGATACCAAACACAAGTTCAAACAGCATGACTAATTTACTATCATTTCATTGTTTTCATTAAAAACAATATATGAGACTTCTTCAGGGACAAAAGTGATAAAGCCTCATATATTATTTAGGTTGAAAGCACTTAAATAACAACTTACTATTGCTGCTGTGACTTGTGTTTATTTATTTATTATTCATTTATTTATCTGACATTTATTGATTTCGTCAGTCTGACTGAGATAGTGCCCTTTTTCAGTGGAGGCCCAGGGAGAAAAGCTCCACAATTAGACATAACAATGCACACTTTGATAAAATACTTTTATTCCAAAGACATGAGAAATAGTTACTTAGTAGACATTTGAAAAATTGAACAATGATTCTCAAATTCCATGGTTCTTTCCAAGTACTGAAAGGTGCAGTTTACAAAATAGCAATAATTCCAAGTTATTAGGTTTCAAAGTTAGTGTAGAGAAGACAGTATGTACAAGAGAGAGCAAGGGGAAATTATAAATGCAGCTTGCAAGAAGGTTGTATACAAGACAGATATTACTTCACTAGGAGGGAATGGATAGCAAGAGTAGTTCTATATACAATCCTGACAAGTGTCTATGGGGGGGGGGTCTTTGACAGTAGGAATTATTAGGGAGGATAATGTGAGAAGGGGTTCGGGTAGGATAGCTGCAGAGGCATGTCAAGGTATTGGTAAGAGAGTCTTTAAGAGCAGTTTTGAATTTGAATGAGTCTTTTATATCTGTTATTGCCTGTGGGAGTTTGTTCCAGGAGAGGGCTGAGGAGCAGCTCTTAAGTTTTGTCCTATCATTCTTTTTGGTTTATGGAAAGCTAGCAGATTTTGTTCAGAGCTTCTGAGTGTCTTCTAGGGACTGTACAGGGAGACAAGTGAGGAAATTGCAGGGCAGAAGGAGGGCTTGTATAGGATAAAATGTATGATAAATAGTTGTGTGATAGCAGCTATTGGGGAACTCCAACCAGTTCAATTTCTTGAGAGCAACACACTGGTGAGAGTTATAGATTTGGTTAGCAGCAAATCTAGAAATTTTGTGGTAGGCTAGTTGAGTGAAGTCTGCAGGTTGGTAAAAATTTGAGAGCTGTAGAAGAAACTCAGGAGAAGGTAGGCTTGGGTCAGGGTGAGTCGAAACTGATTTGTTAGGAGATTTCTGTTGTAAAGCAGGCCGAGTTTTTGGTGAGTTTTCTTGATGCAATTGTGGACATGAAGGTTACATTTGAGTTGGTCATCGATAGTGATGTGTGGGAGCTTAGTATGTGTTTCTACCTGGACAGTAGTATTGTGAAAGGATGTGGTTTAGAAGGAGGGTTTAAGGTGCTTGTGAGATTTTGGAAGGAATATCAAAAGTTTAGTCTTCTTAGGGTTATGTATTAGTTGTTTTTTAGTGAGCCAGGTTTTGATAGATGTGAAGGACTTTTGTGTGAGGGTGTTTAGTTCAGTGAGGTTATCAGAGATGGTGATGACTGTGGAGTCTTCAGTATACTGTATGAGTGATGATAGAGGACAGGTGGCATGTAGGTGGTTAGTAAAAATATTAAATAGTAGAGGACCTAGTATTGATCTCTGGGGGGACCCCTATCATAATGGAAAGAGTGGGGGATAGTGAGGAATGCCATTTGACAGATTGCTGTCTGTCAGTAAGGTAACTAGCAAACAAACAGATGGTAGAACTTGAAATATTTAGATCAGCAAGTTTAACAGGGGACAGAGAGTGAGAGACAGTATCAAAGGCTTTTGGTAGATTGAGGAAGAGACAGGAGATCAGTTTGCTGTTGTCCTTGGCTTGAGCGATAGTACTGGTGAAGGAAATGAGGGCTGTTGCGGTGCTATGGTTTGGATGGAAACCATGTTGTGTAGTGGTGATATTTCAAGATTTGTTTCTGTATATATTTCTCAAGTATTTTAGAGAGAGGGAATAGAATTGCTATTGGCCTATAATTTGAAATTTCAGTGGAGTTGCCTCCTTTGTGGATGGGTAGAGTATAGAATTGTTTTCAGATAGATGGTACTTTGGATTCAGATAAGGAGTGGTTTATAATGGTAGAAATAGGATAAGCTAGTGAGTTAGCTGCTGTCCTTAGGAAGAGTGGAGGTAGGTTATCAGCTGAGGAGGAGCAAGGTTTCAGTTTCTGCAGTAGATGTTTTATATAGCTTCTGGGTACTCGTTTTAGAGAGAAAGTGTTGAGTTGCTCAGTGGTAGTAGGATGGTCCAGAGGCAATCTGAGTTAGAAGTAGGTATAAGTTTACTAATGGTGTCTATAAAGTAAGAGTTAAATATGGAAGCAGTTTTTTGTGGAGTATTACTAAGACAGGGGTTGGGAGTTGAGAGGTTACCAGGATGTAATATTTGATCAATGGAGTTCCAGAATTTTTTAGGGTTACTGATAGGAGAGGTTTGGAGTTTGTAGTAGAAGTTATGTTTGTCTTTGTTGATGTGTTTTTTTGGTAAGGTTGTATAGTTCCTTATAAGTATGAAGGTGGTGACAGGATTTTGTTTTAGACCAGCTTTTCCAGGCCTTGTCACTTTAGTTCATTGGGGAGCGTGTAGCATGGCATAACCATGGGGAGCTAAGAGATTTAACTCTGATTGCCTGGAGGGGGGCTAGGTAGTTAAGTATTTTAAGAAATATGTGGTTACATTTTTGAACAACTTTGTCAAGAGATAGATTGGTTAGGAATGATCAGTTTATTGTAGAGAGAATATTATTGAAGATATCAGGGTGGAAGTTGGAAAGTTTTCATCAGTTCTTAAACTTGTGTGGTCGATACTATTGGGGGAGAATGTAAGTACTCTAACTGGAGAGTGGTCACTTAGTGCATTGGGTAGAGTTTCAGGGTAATGATATTTATTGGGATTAGAGACTAGTATCCAGCTTATGATTGAGCTGGAGCTGGTATGTTTATAAGCATGGGTTTGGGGAGAGATTAGTTGCTTGAACTCATGCAGGTTAATGCTACTGCTAAGGTTGTTAGGGGTCAGAGATGTCCAAATCATGTTGACATCTCCAAGGAGGATAGTTTCATAGGCTGTATTATAAGTGAGCTAGGAGAGTATTTGCTCAAGCAAAGTGATGTTATCACCAAGGGGTATGTATATGGCAGCTATAGTTAATGTATTGTAGTCATTATGTTTGCAATTGGCTATCAGGAGTTCAGCAGGGTGGAAGGATGAGGGGAGCCGGGTTAGGGGGAGAGGGTGAACTGGTTGGAATAAATTATTGCTACTCTACCACCTATTTTATTTGGTCTGTCAAGATCTTGTATTTTGTAGCCAGGTGAGAGGAATTATTTGTTAAAGATGTGGAGTTTGAGCCAGGGTTCAATTAGTGCTATGATATCAGGGGTGTGTTGGGCCATCCAGGCATGGAACTCAGTTAATTTGTTGAGTATGCTGTGAATATTCATTGAGTATAGTGATAATTGTTTAGGAGGGTGCTGAGGGGAAAAAGCAGTTGGTTGTGACATTGTTTTTTTTTTTTGTGAGGAGAGGAGGATTTGGTCCAAGACTGGGACAGATATCACCAGAAAGGAGCAGAGTGTTACAAGGATAGGTACAGGTTGGGAGTGACAAGTGGGTGAAGTCATATTTAGACATGGGATATGGGGGGAGATTTTGATTTTGAAAAAGAAGGAGTTTGAGACTGGAAAGATATAGAGTACTACTGAGAAGGAGTATTGAGAATGGGAGTTGAGAGTGTAGTAAATAGAGGTAGGAGGGAGATGTGGCTTTATCTGTTCATTGTGTGAGGTGAGATAATTCAGTAGATGAAAAGGTGTTGTGAGAAATGGTAAGATAATGCTTAAGCAGTGAGTCTGTGTGATGGAGTGGAATTTGAAGATTCTTACAGTTAAGAAATAGGGAAAACAGCAAAGTAATATGAGGGGAAGGGGTGTTCCTGAGTGGGTGGGGCCACTGTGGTTAGCAATAAAGTTAGAGTATTCTGAGGTGAGTGTGAATGGGGGTAGAGTAGGGGAGATGAGTGAGTCCAAGCATAGTGAGATTAAATAGAGTGGGTTGAGACAGGTCTCAATGTGCTGAAGAGTAGCTAAAAATAGTTATCAGTCAGAGTCTCAAAATTAATATAGAGCTTGTACTTGGTTTAGTCCGATCCAGTTTAGGTTTTCAGTGCAGCAGCCTTAAGGGCTTGTTGATAAGATGGTTGGTAGAACTGTATATTTTATTTGGGGAATTAATTAAATAGGAAGGATGTTATCTGCAAGACTAGGGTGAGAACTAAGGCAGAACTAATAAGAAATGGAAGGATTAAGTTAGACGAGGTGAAGAACAAGCAGTTTCAGCCTCTAGCAGTGTGTCCACCAATTCCTTAAAGTTCAAACCCTACAAAATAAAATGCAAACAACTATCAGCTTTAAATACTGAGATTACTTTTGAGAATTGAGCTTTCTGTGATAATGAACATACATTATCAGTATAGTTCCATTAACAAAAACTTCATACATGGAGGAGATGCAGATAGATGACTGTTGTTGCATTTCATTCATCCAACACAAAGCCTCTTTAGAGACTGATATTGAATAGACCCTTTAGGGTGGTTAACAGGACCTGTTTCATCCTGCCCATTAGGCATCATGGTATATTAAATGGCCCTATAGAAGAAGTAATTTTGTCTGTGAAAAGTGCTTTGAGGACTTGATCTTGGGAGATTAACAAGGCAGTACCTAGAAGTGGTCAGTTGTAATCAGTGTACCTTGCCAATAAACAAATGTAAAATAAAACAAAAGTAAATTACAGAAGCAATGGATGTGGGAAAATCAGTACACAGCATATATCTATACCTTGAAAAGGCATTCAGCACCTTCCCATACATGTATTGGTACGGGTATTTTTGACAAAAATCTCCCAGCTAAACATTAATTCCTACATAACTTTTTGGAGAACTAATTGGCTCACAAAACAGAACACAGAAAAACAAGGAGCTCTACCTCCTCTAATACACCTATCAGTAGTGGTGTATCCAAGCGTTCAGTCCTTGGGCCACTCATCTTTGGATTTTACTGTACCTCTCATATGTCATAGCTAATGTAAAATGTTTGTGGGTGGCTATGTTTGCAGATGACTGTAATGTCATCATATACTCTCCAGAGGACACAAAGATCCTCCAAGACAGACTTTATCAAACAAATAGTTGGACTCATAACCATGGAGTAAAACTAAATGCCAAGATAGGAATTACAGTATCTTCTGTCAAGCATAATGTACTCTGTAGCTATCACATTGTCAAAACTGCCCCCACCCCCCAATAGCTTTGGGCGTTACAGATCTGAGAAGCTATGTGCACTACAAACTGTCCTTCAATCACCGTGTATCCGCTATTGTAAGAACACCCTATTTCATTGCATAGGAAGGATATGGCATCTAGGTTCAGGAGTGTGATCATTCCATTGTACCTGACACTTTTTAGGCAGATAATTGATTACAATGCCTCTTTTGATATGCACCTGTCCAAATATTTAACACAACTTGGATGACCACAATGCTTTCTCACCAAGGAAATCAAGGGCCTAAATCATAAAAACTACACTGATCATCTCAAAGCCTTGCCCTTCTTTTCTGTATCATACAGGCTACTGAGGGGTGATCTTTGCCTGACGTACTGAGTATCAGCGGACCCTATACTGTCAGATCTATTGCACATCCACAAGTCTAGTGGTAGAATAAACAACCATTTAAGAGATCTTAATTTCTTTTACTATATAAATAGAACATGTTGGAGGATTTTATATATATATATATATATCTATATATATGGGTTCACTTTAAAATATCAAACCATTACAATCCTGAATATGGCAATACCAAATCCACAAAACTTGAAACCTGAATATATCGAAGTTTCACAATCACGAATATCATAATACCGAAATCTGAAATACCGAAAGTAAACCATGGCATCTAGTGTTTATTTTTCAACCTCCCACCATTGCTGAACACCATTCCCAATGTATTGTGCTTTAAACCCTCTATACCAGTGTACTGTGACTAACTATTTCATAGAAATGCATCCCACGCAAAGAAACTCATAATTGCAGTAACTGTGCTATAGCCCTCAGGAAGTCCAATGTCTCATATGACTCTCGGTTGCCCAGTATGCTTGCAAACCTCTGCTGCCATAATTGCAGTTTACGTTGTTTAGGGCTCAGTGGACTTCCAGTACTTAAACGGATCCTGAGCTCGTCAACTCTGTCCTGCTCCCTTGCAAGTGTTTGCATAAGCACACCCAGATCGGTAGCTTTTACTCCTAATAAACACTTTAATCGACGGTGCCATGCCGCGACAGAATTCTGTGTTCGAGGCAGACATAACGCATTCAACTCAGAAATGTTCCAAAATGTAACAGGAAAGAGAGGGGGAAACTGTGCAACAGAAGCCGACCTCATTTTAAAATGCCGTTGTCTATCTAGGTCGTACCAATCCCCAAAATACTTCAGCAGATCTTGATCTTCTGCAGGAAAGGATAGTTTCAAATCAGAATAGGCATGCACCACCTCATCCTCAGAAAGAAATGTCAATGCTATTAAACTCTTCACTGAAAGTTGGAACTGTAGGTTACCATTATAAAGATGTGTCAGCCCCAACTGCTGTACTTTCCTCCACACATTACGGCTGAAATGAAATAAGCAGCCCTTGGATGTTACACCTTGGAAGTTACTGGCAATGCTCTTCATTGCAGCAATTTAAAAATCACATAATACAAAGTGCAGATCCAATTCAAATTCCTGCTCTTCCATAAGCTGGAACACAGCATCCCACATGCAATTATATGCCCTTAATGACTTCTTACTCATAAGACAGTATAGCAATGGGACAGACTTATTGTAATCTCCGTATCGCAATAAACCATGGATCAAGTATAATTGCCAGCAGATTACACCTTTATAAAAGAAGGTGCCATCCATAAGCCAAATAGTCAGATTGCTCAGGATGGATAGGTTATTTACAGTGTTAAATATGACTACTGATGTTTCTCCACTGCTATCTGTTATACTTTTCCCAACAAAAGCCCCTGACTTTAGTGGGTAATCCTGCACATTTACATCCTGCAGTGTGATGTTTCCATGCCTAGATGTCCTGCATGTCATCCGTCTAACCCTACCAACCTGTTGTAGAAGTGCCCTTCTATTTGGGAGGTGGGGTACTACATCCAGAGGATCTGAGGCAAACACATCTTTAACTACTACACATGGAGAGTCACGAGATACCTGAGCGCTGTGTTTTAGATCACTACACGTGCTATATCTGCTTCACTCAGATCCCCTGTATGGCAATGGGACATACTCTTTACTAGCAGCTCACCTTCAGCAACTGGAGTTGTCACAACCCTACCTTTACGTGGGATAGACCTCTTCCCTTTGCAGCACCAGTACTTGTTTGGGGTCCCTTTCTTTTCTAAATGATAGCCAAATCCATCCATCTATAATGAGTACGTGCTGTCCTTTCTGTGATTCCACTGGTTTATAAACTGCGCCAATATCACCAGGAGTGGAAACTGAACTAAACACCATGATTCCTTCGGTACGATGTACGACCACATGTGTAAACGTCACTTTTTAAAGTGGCACTTCAATATTTCGAAATTCGTGATTGTGAAAATTCGATATATTCAGGTTTCGGTTTTGTGGATTCAGTATTGTTGGATTCGGGATTGTAAGGGTTTGATATTTTAAAGTGAACCCATATATATATATATATATATATATATATATATATATATATATAGGTTTACTATTGAAATGTCGAACGGCACTACATCGACTGTTCTGTAGTCGAACACGGTAGTTCGAAAATAGTAATGTCGACGACAAAAAAACAATCCAGGACTGTGTTTTAACATGGGTCGAGGTAGGGGAGATGTTTGTAGTTTTGAATAATACTGAACACCTACCTCGACCCATGTTAAAACCATTCCTAGATTGTTTTTTTGACATCGACATTACTATTTTCGAACTTCCGTGTTCGATTATAGTACAGTCGATGTAGTGCCGACATTCAATAATGTAAACATATATATATATATATATATATATATATATATATATATATATATATATATATATATATATATATATATAAATTCTGACTGAATGCAGGTCCTTTTTCAGCGGATGCCGAGGGAGAAAAGCTCCACAACATGTACATGATAAGTAGTGATACAAAGTTGAAGCAATAGCAAATAACATGACTGGCTGTTACCATTAATACAGTAACTAGATATTGATTATCAACAGTATATACAGTAAACGGCTGTAAGTTAAGATAGCTTATTGTTGTTTATAATAAAAGTTGTAACAAAGTTGTCAGACAAATTTTTAAGTAAGCAAAGTCAACTAGCTTATTCTGACTGCGGCTAGTAGTAGTGGAAGTATAGTTGGGTTAAGAGTCTAAGTGGGGGAGGGAGACAGGGGTGGGGGGTGTTTGGATTAGAGTAAGGACAAAGCCCATGCAAATTTAAGTGGGATTTGGGGTGCAGTCTTGAAAAGGTTGATGGAAGGTAGAGTAGTTAAGGAGGGGGGAAGATTGTTCCAAAGTTTTGATATGGTACAGGAAAATAGAGTTTCTCCTGCTGAGTTTTTGGGTTTGATAACAATGAGTTGATTTTTGTTGCTTGATCATAGGGGCCTAGTGGAGTGATAGGGATGGAGAAGGGTTTGAAGGGATGGGATTTTGTGGGGGTGGTTAATAAGTTTATGAGCAAGGGTGAGTTGATTATGGTGAAGGAGTTGTGGGAGATCTAGCCAGTTTAGTTCTTTAAGGGAGATACAATGATGGCTGCAGTAGGAGGCCCCAGTGGTAAATTTAGCAATTTTGTTGTAACAAGCATCCAGCTTGTGTATGTCTGTCTGCCTAAGGTTGGTAAGTATGAGGGTTGCATAGAGTAGGGTGGAGATTAGCTAGGAATTGCCTATGGAGATTCTAGCTGCCTTGGTTAGGAATTGGCAGCTTCTATAAAATGCACCAAGTTTCCTGTGAACTTATTTTATTGTGAGAGATATGTGGGTGTCAAGTCTAAGATTGTTGTCAATCTCCACACCAAGTAATTTTGTGTGTTCTGATGGAGAGATGTAGGTATTGTCTTTGGTGAGAAGGTTAAATAGAAGGTGAAATGAAGGTGATATGAAGGTGATAGAGAATATCACTTTTTTATTTGCCTTCTTCTCCACATATTACAATGCGTTTCCCTTACTCTATTCAAATGTATTATTTGTGAATGGATGAAAAACCACAAATTCACAACTGGTTTAGTACCCTTGTTCATTATGGACACGGATAACGTGTAAATGTTTTGCCCATCTTTGGGTTACTTGTACTTAAATAGAAGGGTTAAAAACTTCATGAGAATGCAGGGCTAGGTTTTTAAAGATCCTATCAGCTCAGTTGAGTAGTAAGCACCTATGAACCATCTGTTGTAGTCCATATTCTCTACATACATAATCAGCATTTAGTTTCCATTACCATACAAACGATTATTAACGCTTTCATTTTAGCAATGCCAGAATGCCCCATCTTCAGTTCTTCCATTGCTACTTTCCTTTGTTATCATAGAGTAATTCTGAGTCCACAAAGTGCACAATCTTTTTCTCTTAAAATTTCAGGTTCTCTCTTATAATACATTATTAAACTCTTATCCAAGTTCAGGTTCTGCAGTCACTATGCTGTGATCAGACCAAAGTATGGGGCCACTCTTAACTACTCTATGAGATAACTTATGATTCATGGTCTGTCATTTCTCGTCATGTATAACACCATACTTGGTTTCAGTGGAATTTCTTGAAAATGATCCTCTTTCTATAACAGCAAATAGTCTATCACAATTTCAGCTACATTGTTAGTAATTAAGGTAATAGCATTCCCAAGAGACCATCGGCATCATTATGACATGGTAATGCAATTGCAATTGTGCTCAATCGTTATGCTTCAAACAATGTTAAAAGTGTTTATGCTTTGTGAGCAACATATTTTCCCCCAGTGACACTGATGAAATTTCTTTATTGTATTAATCAAAGCTGCATCAGCTGTTGTCTCTGTGAATAATAGGTCACATATACTTACTCTGTGACATGCCAACTCACATTTTGATTTTTGCAATCATCCTAAACCATTATTGTTTTCTAATTCTATATTATACATATTGCAAGTAATAAGTATACATATGAAATAGCAAATATGACTGTATGCTCACAAGACAATTATTGAAAAACATTTGATTCTGAATATTCCTAATCTGTATTATTTCTTTACTCAGATGAAATGTTTAGCTGCTTACTCATGTGTTTTCAGTAATCCAGCCACCACTGGCTTGTATTTTCTAGAAAAGGGCAGAATCCTCGTCCTTTTAACTGGCTCAAAGTGCCATTTACATTCCATTATATTACCACAATTCCTTTTCTACATTATAGGTGAACCTATTTACTGTTACTGATAAAAAGTTATTAACTAGCATTTAGAACTTATTTATTTGTTTTATTTATTGGCATCTATTTACTGGGATAATCCAACAAAGCGGTGCATTTGTTTTATAAAAAGTCATTAACTGGGATTCAGAATTTGTTTATTTGTTTTATTTTTTGGCAACTGTGTATCAGAAATGTCTGTCTGAGCAGTGCTCTTTTTCAATGGAGGACCTGCGAGAGTTTAATTCATCAGCAACAATTTCATTATTCAGACGTCCTTGACATCAGTTGCATAATTTCCATTCAGTTTTGATTAAGAATACGTTACATGCATTTATACGCATATTTTTTTTAAATAAAGGGAGGTATACACATTGCAATATGATCAGTATGTCAGGTGTTATGTAAGAATATTTGTTACAATAAAGACTTGTTCAAAATCTCTGATATAGGGATATAAGATAAAGAGTTAGAACAGCCCAAAGAAAGGAGAGGGAGGCACAAGGAAGATAAAGGAGATGAGATGACAGAGGAGGGTACACTTGTGATAACAGTACATTAGTTCTGTGCAGCAGAAAGTTATGGCACAAATTCCTAAACTATATCAGTATCAGTCTAACCACACGTGGTGCAGGTGCAGAGCCATTTATCTATCAGGTGTTGCTTCAGTTGGCGTTTAAAGTTCATAGGTTCATAGGTCCATAGGTTCATAGGTTCATACTAGGCTACCTGCCCTAGGACATTTATAAGCCTAGCCAGAGTGTGTTTGGCTTTCACCACCCATTTTAAATTAATTTTGCTATGCCCTTTTTCGAGGTTAGTATACTGTGCCTCTGTCTAACAGTGACACAGAAGTGATACCGGGGTAAACCTACGATCTCCCATCCACTCATCAAGATTCCTCTTGAAGAGAGTCAATGAGGGACTCTGCCTAACCTGGACTGGGATTTTATTCCAGAGTGAAGTGAGCCTCTGGGTTATGAATCTGTCCCTCCAGCATGTCCTATTTATTTCAGTGCTGAGGTTCAAGTCTCTCAAGCGCATAGCTCGATGGGATTTGGATTTTCTGAGGTGCAGCATGTCCATTAATTCTGGGTTGGACATGGCTTTATACGTCAGGCACAGATCACCTCTGAGCAGGTGGTATGCCACTGAGTTGAGCTGGAGTTTCTTTAACCGGGCAGCATATGGCATCTGTTTGAGCCCTTTGATCCTCTTGGTGAGGTACTTTTGGGGTCTTTCCAGTTGCTGCAGGTGTCTGGTAAGGTACATCCCAAAAGTGGCATTGTACTCAATTATGGGCCTGATGAGGGATGAGTAAAGAGGCACAATGACCTCCCCTGATCTAGATGTGAATCCCTTCATGATTAGGTGGGCTATATAAAATGTTTTTCTAACCACTTTGGCCACGTGGTTGTCAAATGAGAGATTGCTATCAACTTGGGTCCCCAGGTCCCCAATTACTTCTTCTGTACTTAATGGATTACCACCTATGTGGTAATTTGTGGGCACTTTGTTTTGCCAAGGGGATGACTATACACTTTTTAGCGTTTAGCTTGAGGCCATGGCTCTGGCACCAGTTGTCTGTTTCTATGAGGCCCTTTTGGAGGATGTTTGTGTCGGCTGGAGAATCGATTATGGCGCCCAGTTTGCAGTCATCTGCGAACTTGGTCAGCCACAGTCCTTCTGTGTTGGCCTGTACCTCCGAGAAATATATACCGAACAAGAGAGGTCCTAGGACTGAGCCTTGTGGGATGCCACTTGTAACTGGTTTGGAGTCTGACATGGCTCCAGCAATTCTAACCATGTGGGTTCTGTCCTTGAGCCAGTTTGCAACCCATCTAGTGACATAGGGGTTTATATTTAAGCTGGTGAGGTTATCTATAATGCCCAAGTGGGGTATTGTATCGAAGGCTTTTGCAAGATCCAGGTAGGCTGTGTAAACCACCTTCCCCTCGTCAATGGCCTTGATGACTGTTTCAAAGAAATCAACCAGGTTTAAGAGGCAGGATCTGCCCTTAACAAAGCTGAACTGGGTAGGATCCACTGTCTGTAGGTCCCCAATATCTTTATTTATGAGGTCCATGATGATCCTTTCCATAGCTTTCCATAGCTTCCATAGACCAAGCTAGTCAGGCTTATGGGGCGATAGTTTCCAGGATCCGTTGAGGCACCACCTTTGTGGAGAGGGACCACTGTTGCTGTACACCACTCTTTGGGTACATATCCTGTAGTAAGGCTGAGATTGAACAGTAGTTTTATGTTTGGGTTTAGCTCTTCTTGGAGTTCATGTAGTATGCAGCCCGGGACACCGTCTGGTCCCATTGATGCTGTGTTTTTTGCTTTGGAGAGGGGGGCTCTTACTTGAGCATCTGAGATGTCAGGGGGGCAGCACTCTGCTGGGATAGATATTTGCCCTTTTGGTGGGGAGGGGGGGGTTTATGCTGAACCTGTCAGCTAGGATGTTGGCAATGTCTGTGGGTTCGGTGTATTTTTTGTCATTTTGGACTAATTCTGAGCATATCTGGGAATTCCCACCCAGGTTCCTAACATAACTAAAGAAAGCCTTGTGATTATCCTTAGTGTCCTGTGCAATTTTTCTCCCGAAGCTGGCCTTAGACGATTTTATGAGTGCCCGTAGTTTTTTGCTAATACTGATCAGAGGTGCCTTCCCTTTTTGGGATTTTGCTCTATCATGTAGTAGCTTCCTCCTTCTATTGTATAGTTTGTTTATGGCTGGGGTCCACCAGACAGGACGTCTGCCTTTGGAGGATTGGGTCTTGGTTTTATTTGGGATTGCATGATCCATGCATTCCTGAAGGTGTTCATAGAATGCATTTATAAAGGATTCTGCTGTCTGGGCCGTATTTTCCATAGGCCCGGGGGCTTTGAAGGATTCCACCTCGGTTTTGAGGAGTGTGAAATTTGCTTTAGAGAAGTTTTTCACTGTGGTTTTCTGGGCAGGGGGTGGGGTCGAGATGTGAATATCCAGTGAGATTAGTTTATGGTCTGATCTTACCAGTGAGGGATACACTTCTGGTCTGGAGCATAGAGTCCCCATGTGGTGATGATCAGGTCCAGTATGTTTTCCCCTCTTGTGGGAGTGGTAACAAGTTGTTCCATAGCATTTAAGTTTATAAATTCTAGGAACCTTTGGGCTAGGGTGTTGGAGCTAGAGTAATGCTCCCAGTCTATGTTTGGGTAGTTGAAGTCGCCCAATATAATGGTGTTTGGAGAGACCTTTATATTTTCCAGTGTTCTCAGGAAGGCCGAGTGGGGTTCCTGGGTTTGGGAGGGTGGTCTGTAGCAGGCTATAAACTGGAAGGCAGTTTTACCCACTGTTAGTTGCACATGGATAGTTTCTGATGCTTCGTGCTGTGCCACCAACCTGGAGGTGTGGGTATCTTTGACGAATATTGATACGCCCCCTCCTTTTGTGGTTGGGTTACAGATTGTTCTTAAGTGGAGTGGGATGGTGTTTCAGCTGTTAGCAATGCAGTGTGAATACAGGAAGTATCCTGCATTGGTGTTTGGTTTAGTTATAGTATATAGATATAATAGTTATAATTAGATATAATAGTGATTTATTAGTGGAGTGTAGAGGTCTCTTAGTAGTGTAAGGTTGAATGATGGAATGAAGAGATTGGAATTTTTCAGGGCTGTGCAATAGTTTGCAGGCTGTAGTCAATTGTGAGTACAACAGAAAATTATTTCAAGCCAGTGTACTTGTTTTTGAGAGAGGCAGTGGTGTGATCTATATTGCTAGATGATTGAGAATTTGGCTACTTTGTTGTAGCACTGTTCTAGTTTGGCTGATAGAGAAGAGTTGAGATTGGTTCAGCTAGGAGAGGCATATAATATGGTGGGGATTAGAAAAGAAACAACTATGTTTTGTCTAGCAGAGTCAGTAAGGTAGTGTTTTCTTCTAAAGAGGCAGCCTAGCTTTTGGTGTGTCTTCATTTTCAGGTGGTTATCTATAGTTTGGTGTAGGATACCAGTTTTATATTTATCTTGCTGAATGACAGTATATTAAAAGTATTTTTTGGGAGAAAAGAGAGTTAAGGTGAATAGTAGTAGTTTGGTGGGGGGGCTTCTTGTATTCAGGAGGAGTTGTGAGTTGTTCAGTCAAACTTCTTTGGAAGAGAAGGATGTCTGTATGAGTGTTTGGAGCATGGGTATTGTCCTAGCAGCACAAATTAGAGTGGAATCATCAGTTTATTGTACTATAGTGTCCTCTTTGGCTACTATGTTTAGGACATTGATAAATAAATTTAAACATTAATGGTTTTAGGATGGAGCCTTGTGGGACTCCAATGGATATAGGAGGGAAAGAGGAAAAATTACCTTGCAATTTCCATGCTTGGGACCTATTAGTGAAGTAACTAAGAAACCAGGTAAGTGAGGAAGGTGATAGCACATAGGAAAAGAGTTTAGTTAGGAGAAGCTGATGATTGACTGTGTTGATGCCGTGGATAAAAGAGGTACCACCAATGCTAGCCCCTAACATAGTTATCTTTTCACTGGTGGTAGGCCTTCCTGATTCATAGACAGGGCTACTGTAGTAATTCTACATGACATGTAGAATTACAATGTTTGGCTGTGTCCATGTCCATGTTAAATGCCAATGAAACATTCTGTGAGAGTGATATATTCTAACTAGGTATGTGGTCAACTCAGCAATGCCTATGCTTAGGGCAAGTACACAGCCAGATGATTCAGGGAAGAACTCAGCTGTATAAATTAGCTCATCAGGTTGCATTAATGAGCAAGACCAAAAGTGATTTTATCAGGACTAATCCTGTGTGCACTGTTCCCATTGTAATCATTGGGGAAGACTGTGTAAAATGTAAAATCAGTTAAGTGTCTGTTTTGATGTAGTAGTGTGGAGGAGGTGTGAGGGTGTATTGATATAGGGCAGCATGTGTGCATGTCTGTAAAAATATGAGTGGTCTCAGGTGAGTGAGTATATGTGTATCTGTGTGTGTATATTCTTGGATATGTGTGAGTGGGTGAGTGTGATTGGGTAGAGGGATGTGCCTTATGAGTTGTGTGTATTCAAGTGTCTAAGTGTGTATTGGTGTTTGTGTGTGTATTTGTATGTTTGAATGTATGCATGCACGTGTGAGGACACATTTGCCAAAACAGTGGGTGAATCCCCAGTGGTAATTACCATAGCAAAAACTGATTAGCAGTAGCAGTTACTCCATGCGATTCAGAGGCGTACAGATTAGTGGATAATAAGGTTTTCCTCACTGTGTCTAATCATGCCTCTGAACTGCATTTGTTTGTAATCATAGAAACTGAAACTTTTGGCTGCAGCAGTTTCCACAAGTACAAGTAATTGTCTCTGAATCTCAGCCATTGTCTTGAACTACTTCTGATTAGTCTTGGCCTGCCTCCATTCCATCCCCATTAATTTTAGGTTCAATGTTACTGAGACCCATTTCCCTGTAACCATAGTCTGTATACACTGATTAGTGCAATGTTGAGACATTGAGCAATGGAGATTAGGAAAACCTATGACAAACCTAACCAACGAACACATACTATTAACACTGAAAACTATATACAAGCTACATATGTTCAGGTAACACATAAATATCTACCAAGGCATAAGAATATTTCCTAAAATAAGGTAGCTCAAGTTAAGACACACCAAACATAATGACAAATGAACATAAACCTTTATTCTTCCCATGCACCCCTTTAGTAAAACTGTAACTACTGCAGAGAATATAGATGCTTCAAGGCCTATATTACGCACAAACAAGGGCAAAATTACTGTACAAAGTTCTGAAAAACTGCTTAGTATTGAACAAATCATTGAGTCTCATAATTGTACCAGTAGAAATATATTATTATTATTATTACTATTATTATTATTATTATTATTAGTCCTCTTAACATAAATTGGTTGTTATAATAAGAATATAAATAATTAAGGGATACTATATTATTATATAGCTAAGGAATACAATATTATACTTGGGATAGAAAGCAATAAACAATACTTACTTGTGTGTATATATGTATATATATATATATATATATATATATATATATATATATGTGTGTGTGTGTGTGTGTGTGTGTGTTACTTTTAAGCATTTTCCTAACTTATGTTTGGGTATACTTTCTCCTCAATAGAAGTGAGAAGATGCTTTGTTGTTTTACATCCCAGTATAGTAAATATAAAGCATAAAGATATCTAAAATTCAACCCTTAAATGTAGACAAACAGCTCTTCACATACACTTTCCCCAAACAAACACAGGTAAAAGACTAACCCCCGGATTCACTAATTTTCCATGCAGGACTAAGTTAATCCTGCAGGGAAGCGACCGTGTAGGAGCAGGATGGCAGCGCACAATGCATATTAATGAAGGCATGCTGCCCGAGCTCCCAGGCTTACATGGAGTGTGTACAAGTGCAGGGGGGATGTCTGAGAGCAAAGCTCTCAGAATAAACATGCCCCTGCAATGTAGAACAGCAGAAAGTGTTAAGAAATGAGTGAGATTGCTCATAGGTGTCCGCATATGCCCACCAACAGTCCCCCATGTGTACAACAGCAACAGTACATATAAATTAAATGAAGAAACCCTCTTATTTTTTTATTAAAAATCCGAGTACAGCTAACTGTAGGTGCACAGGTGTGCCCATTGCTTAGCTACGGTTAATGCAGCTTAAATAGCAGAAAGAGGATAAAAAGCAAAATATGTACAACTGAAGCCGTACAGCAATAGTGTAGTGGGCTGAGCATTTGCCTTACAAGTAGTCATTCCTGGTTCAAGTCCCACTGTGGTGCATTCCATTTTCCCTTCAAATCACTCTATGATAAATATTTTTTGTGACATAACCTAATAAATAACATACATTTGTGAACTGCAGTACTGCATTTAATGCAGATGTGAGGTGTCAGTGTCATAATGTTGCAAAGTCTACAGATAATCACATGTGCCCCATACAGTATCACAGATACAAATGGAAGGTAAACTGTGTAATGAATGATAACTCCATATATTTTCCAAATTGCCCACCTCCCCAAGAACCATAACACTATTACTGTCTAAAGTTTAGCACTAGTAAGCTGTAATAAGAGGTAGTAAGCATATTTAAGTACTAGTAAGCGGGTTTAAGCCCATTTGCTTGGGGGTAAACAATGCGCACAAAGGTTAAGCAAGATCGAAGCTAACTCTCTGTAAGCATATGTAACCAGAAGTTAGCAGTGCTTACCATCATGCAAACCCACTTACAATTGCTTTAAAGTGCCTTAATCACTCCATAAGCAAGATCGAAGCTAACTCTCAGTAAGCATATGTAACTGGAAGTTAGCAGTGCTTACCATCATGCAAACCTGCTTACAATTGCTTTAAAGTGCCTTAATTACTCCTTACCCAACGGCCCGTGTTCTGCCCAGCAACAAAATAAACAGCCTCTGCATGGCTCGAACTCAGGACCCTGTACACTATAGTTACAGAAGTTAACTACTAAGCCATCATAGCTGTACATAAGACTGAGGTGTCAACAAACAAATCCACACCATAGGAAAATCAAATTGAACATGTGAAATGAATCAATGTACAGTGTGATGTTTTATAACCTGCTACATAACATAAATATGTGAACTGGACTACTGCAGTAAGGCCAGATGTATTGTAATAAAGTGCTGAAGTCCCCAGGATGCCACACAGTGTACGTACACAGGAATCACAGATACCAGACACAGATATAACATGTAACAAATAATACATCAATGTCAAAAGAAAAATATAATGCTAAATAGATATTAAGCAATGCTAAGCATTGTACAGGTCAGCCTAGGTGGTGTAAGCAATGTGTTGGCCGGCTAACTCAATCTACCCAGTGGTATGCCCCTTTAAGCAATGCCAACATTAGGTAAGCAGGTGTACCCATAGCTTATACTTTTCAAAACTGTCCAATCACGGGAAAGTGCGGGACATTGGGCGTATTTAAACCCCACAGGTGCCAATAATCCCCATATCTGGTTGCAGCTCCCTACTATAGGTAGAATGGCTGGAGTTGGGGAAGGCACTCGATTTAGAGAGCAGCGCTGGTGCACCCAGGAGTCCAGATTCATGGTATGGCTCCTGGTAAAACACCATGAGGAGAGACTACTGCAGGGCCAGTACCAGGGCTCTCAGTATAAAGTGGAGGACTGGAACAGTCTTGCCCATGACCTCACCAGTGCCACTGGTATCTCCCGGACTGGTGAGCAGGTCAGGCATCACCATGCTGACCTGAAGCTATGAAGGGGTGATCTCTTGGACCAGTGGATCCAAGAAGCAAGGCAGATGGCCGAAGCCCCAGCACTAAGTACCCATTCTACTACGTAGATAATGATTGCCTAGCTTGTGTATACTATGGTTAGGTAATGGCTAAATATCACTGTATTTCTCTAACAGCTGCAGATGAGCGGGCTACAAACCTGCAAGCCCATGCTGCTAGGCTGCAAAGGCTGCATCACGAAGCAGGTTAGTAATATTCCTGTATGTACTGTATAACAAATAAATATAACAGTTCTGGAAAGTGTTGTACCTGTATAAAAATGTATTGTGTATGGGATGTACTGAATAAACCAGACAATATGGCAGGAAGACCGTCATATAGGTTGCATGGAAATAAAGGTGCAATATCTTGTGAATAAAACTATAACCACAGGAGTGCTTGTGTACATTCTGCTTTCATATGTTGTAGTGTTGCATTCTATAAATAGTACTGTTGTATTAAGCAGTCTTACCCACACTGTTGAACACAGTTAAAATGTGTAGGAAATTCAGTATACCAATGTTGGAAGTCCCAAGAGGTCAGTCATATAGTACAACTAAGGGAGACTTAGACAGAAACCATTGGCATGCTTTACACCATTTTTCCCTGATAGCACAGTGTACTGTGATATCAACTGTGCTATTTTTACCACACACAGCAGGGGTTTGAATCCCGGGAGTGGTAGTAAGTTGTATCCATAATCATACCCCACAACTGTACAGAGTTATGCATAATTAGACTCAACAACTGTACAGACTTTGATAGAATGTTCATATAGTACGCTGAATGCATAATCATAGCCATCAACTCTACAGACTGTGGCAGAATGTTCAGGTAGCAAGCTGTATGCATAGTCATACCCCTCAACTGTTCTGATCTGTCCAACATGTCCAGATAACGAAGCCACATTTGCTGCCCGGTAACCTGTTCCCCTGAAAAATAAGTGTGATGATCCAAAAATATAGGCAGCTTATACTGACCTACAATAGATAGTCAGACCTGAACATAAAAAAGAGAATGCATATGGAAACAAACCTGTCATTGTAGCATCTCACCAAAAGTGTATCACAGCTATTCCAAAATTTGTCACAGTAACACCTGCATGTTGTCAAGCCTTGACCAGAGTGTGTGCAATAACGGATTGTTAGGTATGTGTATAACATCAACATGGAATCTGGGAGTATGTGTAGTATTTGTCAGGTAGTGTTAACAAAGATTTCTCCACAGCTATAACAGGTAAGAGGTGCAGACTGTAGGTACAACACAGTTCACTCATATACCTGTCTACAAGCATGGCATCTGTGAGTATGTGTAGAATTTGTCAGGTACTGTTAATAATGATTTTCTCAACAGCTATAACAGGTAAGAGGTGTAGACTATATGTAAGACACAGTCCATGTATATACTAATCTACAAACATACCATTGTACAAAGTAAGGCCATTGGGTAGTGCAATAATACATATAAGGGAAAGATCACTGCAGTTACTAAGAAAGTTGTGAAAACTACAGGGATATATTATTTGTTAATTGACCTCTCTCTCTCTCTCTCACCCCCACCATATGTGCAACAATAACCCAATTACACACCTCAATGGGTACATGTACACTCCATACTTTTGTTGGGACATATGTCCTATTGGTTTACAAATATTCACATTTGGTTTTATGCATGTGCCATGTTAAAATACCCCCATACTGGTGGCCTATTGCCATCAATGAAACCTGCATGCTGTTGTAATGACCACGTTGTCCCATATATGCATGTGTTCTGCTTGCTCTGCAACTGCTGTAAATCTGATGTCTTGGGTTAATGGGAATACCTATGCATGCTGTTATAACTAAACCTGAATGCTGTTGACTATTACTAACCCATATCATTCTTAAAACTGCAACACCATAGCTCAGTCCTTTGTGGCCAGTCCCAGCAGACCCACCTGTCCCATCTCAGCTGGCCATGGCACCAGGCACCAGCACGTCTTGGGCCCAGCCTGGGACTTCCTCCTCTGATGGCCCTGCACCACCTTTGGGTGGAACCGCCACAAGGGATGGGGCTCAGACCCCCCCCCCAGGAGCGGGGGCAGAGAGGTACCTGTCACCCGCCATCAGGTCTGGGCCGTGGTGCTAGGGAGCTCGACAGGGAGTTTCAAGACCAGCTACCGACAGTTTGAGGGCTGTGTGGTACAATTAGAGGGTGAGCCTGCCCCTCGTACCCAGCCACCAGCACAGCCACCCTTGGGGCCATGAAGGTGCAGTGGTGACTGCTCATGGGTGGGGACCTCAGTCCCACTGTTTCCATTTGGGGGCTCATGGGTTTGTAACTTCCAAACACCCCTCCCCGTCCAAGGTGTTTACCCCCACATATGTCATATACGGCCCCTGTATGCATCTTGTTTGTCTTGTCTGTTAACCTACCCAACCTACCTCCCCAAATATACTTACCACCCCTCCACAACATCCCAATCTCAGCTGAAAGAAAAAAAAAGGGTACTCTGTACCCACAAAAAAATTGTGCCCCATACATAGCTGTCCATTTTGCACATGTGTCCACTGGACAAATGTAATCCGGTCTAATTGGCATCACAATGAATTATCATTGTCCTCACCCCCCTCCCAGTGGTTTGAGTGTCCAAATTTACCTCCAAATTCAGTGTATATGCACAGCTGTTGCTGTAGAAGAAATGGGCAGCTCTGGACCATCCCTACACCCTCCCTGCACATTCCTGGCTATTTTCCCTACTGTCTTCCACTCTTTATGCCTCTTTTTCACCACTTACCTATCAACCCCTTTTTCTTTTCTTTTAAAGAAATCAGTGCGGGGGTAAGTGGGTGTAAGCACTTTTAAGCAGCAGTAAGTGGGTTTAAGTCTATTTCCGCGGGGGTAGCACTGCCTACACAGGTTAAGCAATTTAAAAGATAACTGAGTGCAAGAAACGGTGACCAGAGGTTAGCAGTGCTTACCATCGCGCAAACCTGTGCAAACCCACTTACAACTGCTTAAAAGCACCTTAATCATTCTGTATCCAATGGTCCTTGTTCTGCCCAGCAAAAAAATAAATAGCCTCTACAAGGCTCAAACCCAGAACCCTGCCCACCTTACGCAAAGTGATGTATCACTAATCCATAACAAATATACATAGATCTGATGTTTTCAAAAACATATTATCCAGCCCAGTCATGCAACAATACAGAGAATGTATACCAACATCTAGATGTATGTGTGTGTGTAAATATATTAATATCTAAACAGATACAACATATCTATGTGTGTATATATATATATATATATATATATATATATATATATATATATATATATATACATGCAAATGCCTACATCGACACACATATATACGTCTACACCTATATGTCTACATATATGCAGCAAAGTACAAATATGTACCCAGATATATAGCTATGTAGGTATATATGGACATAGTCATACATATGTAAGCTGATATATATATATATCTATATAGGTATATGTGGCCATATATCTGTAGATAGCAATGGTAGGTTAACAAAAACAAATATGTCCACATGCACCATTAATGGGGTTGAGAGACCCCAAACAATATACGTCTTGTACGAATAGGCATACCCCCTCAGCCAAGCACGTTTGCCCTGCAATACACTACCAAGTGTGGCAGAGCCCATAACCAGGACCTGACATGCCATGGGCACACAATGTTAACAGTACTACATCCCACCTGTAGGATATCAGGCTGGTATGGGTAACATATGCAGTACAGTCGGGCTCCCATAGGAATTGTAAAATGTGGAAGCTATCAACATCCCCAGGACACATATACACAGAAAGATATCTGCAGATACAGATATACCTATATATATAATTACATATATATATAGATATACATGCGACTACACATACACACGGAGAGATATGTACAGTAAGATACATATGTAGAAGGTGTACAAAACATGGTACAGCCACTATGCCTACAGTTCATACCTGAACAACTGGACACTGTATGGGCCACCCATACAAATGACAATCATTGCCTGCAACATATACTCACAGAGGTCATCGGAAAAAACACCACACAGGTTTGCAGGAATGGAAAACCTGTATTTGTGTGCTATTACAGTTCTATATACTATTGCTGCTGTAATTGGGATTGTTTTCACAAACATGGTGTGTGTGGGAGTCACATCTGCTTTACACATGTGTGCCATTGGCTACTGACTGACATCCCAAGGACATCATAGTAAAGTACCGCTGCTAGCATGTATTGTCTCTGCTGACTGCAGCAGAGATATTGGCCAATATGTGTGGACATTCTGACACACTCTGTACAGTCCAGAGGTATACACAGAACCCCTTAGTGAAAAACATGTGTACCATGCCTGACAGTATGGATGTTAACAGCCATGTAATGGGTATAACACATAACAACTGGTATACATATGCCACCATAGGTTATGCATTCACACACCCCGGCCTGGCTTGACACATAATAACCGCTGGCATAGGGGTGGCATGGCCACATACTACCCACTAGATATTGACATACATCTGTACAGCATCCCACTGCTCTGTCTGACATGCATGACTGTTAAGGCAGGCCTGGCAGCAGTACATCTGGCATGTATTTGCACATGACTTCTCACTGCGTAAGTACACTAAGCTGCTAGGCATGTAGCAATGCACTGTGCAGGCTACAGGCAGACTGGCTCAACGCTGGCCTACATCTCCTATGGGGGAATGCACATGTACCTTCATATATAGCAGGCTGTGCAGGCATGTCACAGCACAGGGTAAGATACAACTGTGGAAAAGTGCATGACCACAACCAATGAGAACACAGCCACAACCACATATGGCAAGCTAGCATAATATTACAGTATATGGACTATCTGTTCAACACCATCCTCATATGTGCTTCTCACACACTAACCCTACATGTACTAGGCTGCTTCACAGTTTGGTCTGATATGTGACTGTGGTATGGGACAGGTGTATGTATGGCCCTACAAACATGTAAGCCACTATGGTAACATACAGTGGAGCAGCATGTAACATCAGATAGGACGGGACGTAGGATGATGACAACAATCACAGTCTTTACACAGGTCAAGGTACATATTAACAATACACACACTGTCGACATTTACCATAAGTACACAGACCTCAGTACTGTACAAATAACCACAGTATGTCCAGGTTATGTCATCAAATATAACCCCTACTGTACATAACATGTGTAGCAGTCTGATATCTCATTGGCTTGTTATCAGATATGATGACACTAATTATGGTGTACAGCACATATGCACCTCTTCATGCACGACATATGTACAAAGGTTGACAGAGTTGTGGATGGAAGCACATATACAGGGCCAATATTGACATGTTGCTGTGATAACCTCATACACTCACTGCTGTAACAGGGTTTGTTGCAACATATGTCCTATGAGGTACATGTAGTCAGTAACTGTCAAGGCGTTCACCATCTACAGACTGCAATCCTCACACTGCCTTCTGCAGTCCACAGATAGATGCTCCATGGGTAACACATGACACCAAAGGCATAACACACTGCCCAGTCTGCAGATGACCCTGCAGATGGGGATTCCTCATAAACATAGAACTGACATGGCAAGTATTGAGACATGTAGGACAGCCATATCCAAAAACACACTGTTAAACCAACATTACTCCAAATGCAGTATAGCAGCACTTACAGTCTGTAGTCAGGTCAGGCACATCCCCCTCCTGTGTGTTGCCCTAGTTCCACAGTGTGTGTTGTTAGAGGTAAATCCCCAGTCCATCTGAGATGCTGTTTGCCAAACAACAGATCTAGTTCCTGCTCAGAGTGAATGAAAAGGGCCAACACCAACATGATGTTCCTAAATACTGAAGTGTGTTTCCATGCAATTGGCTATGGGAATGCTACCACAGCTGTTCCACATGCAATCAGCTAGGGGAGGGCTGCAATTCGTGCAGAGGCCATCAGCTGATCATGAGCATCACTTAAAATACACATGCCGCTGCCTAAGCAAAGCAGCTATAGGTCTACACATCCACCAGAGAGAGAGTGGGAGAGGCAGACAGAGGCAAAGACAAGTCAGGGAGGGGTGAGAGAGTAAAACCTAAGCATGCTTGTGTCACACATCTACCAGCACAGGGCACCAAACCCCTGACAGCTATGTTGTGCTATCACAGTTCTATGCAGTTATTAAATACGCCACATGGGTTACCTGTTGTGGAGCACTCAGAACATATATGTGTTTGTGAGTGATATCTGCAACAAGGATACAGTAGCTGTACGGTAGGTGATGTACATGTGCCTGTCCGCATAAACAGGTGCCAGCGTCAACACAGCCACACTTTCACAGGGATGCACACACAATGTCACATTTGGCAGGGTCAGGATTGCAACTCATCAGCAGTGGGATAGCCACAACACATCACTGCAGGGATCACGTGCACCACACGGGGTCATACGGAGGTTGTATGGGAAAAGGGTATAGGGGAAGTGTCTGACATCTGACAGCATGCTTCAGTATGCCAATGGAGGTTGTAGCGAGTGTGGATGTGAACATATGCACCATACAACACACACACAAATCACAGGGTGCCAGTACTGACATGCATGGGTGCATGTCTGCACAGGTGTGTGGTGTTTGACTGTGCCAGATGGCTATACAAGGCTAGGCGATGGGTATTCCTTGAGATTAGGCCACATGACAATGGTCTGCATTGTGGCTCAGGGCTGTAGTTTCTGCATTTGCCCACACAGGTGGGTATTGTATCTGCCATCCAGTCACCTGGGTGACTATTGTGTGTGGTCAGTGCTGTGCATCGCTTGCCATGTATGTGTTCCTTAGTCCATGACATGGACAGTGCCTGGGATGTGCACACCTCCCACATGCAAGTACAGTGACATGTGGAACTGTACCTGGGGTGTCTGGCCCATGTTGTGAACACAGATTATCATCAGATGTTCCAGTCTTGCCAACCTGTGGTGGGAACTGGTAATGGGCAGCTGGTTTACCCTGCACCTACATTGATAGCATGCTAACAGCATTCCCTGGTGTCAGTGGCATCTGTCCATAGAGGGCATGTTGTCAGGCATGGTATGTCCTTTGTGGGTCACATGTGATGGCACCGCAGGTGTTGCAGGTATCCATTGGGGAACATGGGGGTGGTGCACTGTCTGCATGCAGATTGGACAGATGAACAGGGTGCCATGCCCTCTTTAGCCCACTGCTATCACTCCATACTTACTATCAGTGGCCAATATTCAGTGTACTACCCACATATTGGCTTTTGCCTAGGCATGTGTTTGTGTATGACACATGGGTTGAGAGTGTGCTCTGGGTAATACTGGGGTTGCTAACTGTGATTGCCTGGCTTTGATGTCACATGTATGGGTATGGCTTTGCACCCCAGCCTCTCAGCTATTTGACATCTGTTATCCCTGTACGGTGGACATTGTGATATATAGTAGGGCCACCATATAAGAAATATGCAAAACCCACTCCACATTGGCCACACACTCACAACCACCTCCACAGGATACGATGCACAAAACAACACACCTGTCATGTCTGGGATGTCTGGAGAAAGAAACCTTACCTAACTAGTTTATTACTACACAACTACACTACAGCAGAGAACGGCCACAAGTTTTCCCAAGAGAAATTTCCTATAAAGGTATATATGACATCAGCTAAATTGCCAAAGTAGGACATTCGAATTGTAGTGAGCATGACTAGTCTAAAATGCATTGTTCCCTACACAGTGACATACACACAAAGCATCCACAAATAACATGTGTAGATATAGAACCCCTAACAGAGGTCTATATCACACTACAGCATGGAGCTGTTATAGGACGCATCACGGGGATTACTGGAAAACCCCTTCCCAAAAGGTGTATTTCACAATGCATGACATTAGCAGGATTGCCAAAGTAGGCCATTTGGAATGTACTGTGTGTGACAAGCCTAAAATGCATTGCTCCCTACACAGACAGTGACACACACACAAAACATCCACAACTGACATGTGTGGGTAGAGAACCCCTAACAGAGGTCTATATCACATTACAGCATGGAGTTGTTATAGAACACACCATGGGGATTACTGGAAAACTCCTTACCCAAAGGTGTATTTCACAATGCATGACATCAGCAGGATTGCCAAAGTCGGCCATTTGAAATGTACTGCATGTAACTAGCCTACAATGCATTGCTCCCTACACAGACATTGTAACACACACAAAACATCCAGAACCACCATGGGTGGGGGTGGAACACTACCACAGTTCTAAATAACACTACAGTAGTACACAGTTATGGCACACGCTATGGAGATTACTGGGCTACAACCTTCCCAGAGGTGTATTTCTAGGTGGGTGACATCAGAAGCCTTGCCAAAGTTGAACATATGAATTCTAGAGAGTGTGAGTACCCTAAAAAGCACTGCTCTCTACAGTGACAGAGTAAGACAGACAGACAGACACACACACACACACACACACACACACACACACACACACACACACACACACACACACACACATTCCATGTCTGGGATTAGAACACCTACCTAACTACTTTATTACACTAGAGCAAAATGCAGTTACAGGACGTACTATGGAAATTACTGGCCTGCAAGTTTCCTAGAGGTGTATTTCTAGGTGGATGACATCAGCAGCCTTGTCAAAGTTGAGTATATGACTTGTAGGCAGTGTGAGTACCCTAAAAAGCATTGCTCACTACACAGACAGATTCAGACTGACACACACACACACACACACACACACACACACACACACACACACACACACACACACACACACACACACACACACACTTGCCTCATCTGGGATTAGAACACCGACCTAACTACTATATCACACTACAGCAGTAAACAGTTACAGAATGCACTATAGAGATTACTGGGCTACAATCTTCCCAGAGGTGTATTTCTAGGTGGATGACATCAGCAGCCTTGCCTAAGCTGAGCATTTGAATTATTGGGAGTGTGACTACCCTAAAAAGCATTGCTCTCTACACAGTCAGACAGGCACGCACACGAACATACACACAGTTGCCAAATCTGGGATTAGAACTCCTACCTAACTAGTTTATCACACTACAGCAGCATGCAGTTATGGGACGTGCCACGGAGATTACTGGGCTACAATTCTTCCAAAGGTGTATTTCACATTAGATGACCTCAGCAGGCTTGTCATAGTAGGGCTATAGGGAGGGCAGTGTGTGTGCATTGGCCATAACCCATTCTTCTAGGGTTTGACACACCACATGTGGGCACACACAGGGTCATATTTCACAGGTACATGTATACAGCTGCTAGATGACTACTTTGTCGTACAGTCATGTTACACAGCTGGCACGTGCACCACATAGTCTGTAATGCTGACAGATACTGGTGGCTAGTATCTGCAGTGAGTGACATCTGCACCTCATGTGTTTGGGGCCCTTTGGCTGTGTGCTGGGTGGGACAAGCCTGGATGGCTCCTTATCACAGTCATCCTCTTCCACACATCTATGTCCATCTACCTTTGGCTTATTATAGTGTGTTGTCCAACATATATGTCTGTATTCCTATCCATTGTGTGTGCAAGGCATGAGAGGTGCATACTGATGAGTGTCTGCACTAACAACTGCGACTGCCAGATATGTCTGGTCCACTGGTGTTTGCAGACATGGCCTTCATGTGTTTGTGTGTGAGCATGTCCAGTATGACCTTTCAATATGTTGTTGACTGACATTGCCTTCATTTCTCTAAGTATGTGAGCATTCCCAGTATGGCTGTCTGTATTGCATGTGTGAATCAAGTCCAGGTAATTTGTCCTGCAGTGCTGACCTTTGTGTTGTACACCGACAGGTAGCATGCTGGCTCTGCAGGGTATCCATCAATCATTTGGCACTGACTGTTACTACATTTCTGTATAGTGGGGGGGTTCACACCTGACTGTTTCTAACATTGTTACAGAGGATTGGGGGGTACACCTGACTGTTACTATATTTCTACATAGGCTGGGGGGCACACCTGACACTTGCACACATTTGCTAGGACTGTACTGGCATGTCAGGTACTCCATTTCAGTCAGTAGTCTTACCTATCGTGCTGGCTAGAGTCATACCAGTGTACTACAGATCTTAGCTCTTAATTACCTACATATTAGTTTCTGACTTCCTAGCCTTCAGAACTGACATCACACTGCCTGACCTGCTGTAGTCTGTCTGTATAGACCTGGGGGGGTTACCCATAGGCCTCATTCAGAGGCCATAGTACAGCATTTGTTTGTGTTTGTCTACACCCATCCTGCTGGCTGTGACTGTTGTTGGATATGTGAAACCCCCCCATCCCTGACTGGCATGCGTGAGTCACTTACCTTGTGGGTGTCCCAGTATTGAGGGTGGTGCTGCAGGGCTGCCTATGTCTGATGCACATAGTACACTCCCTACACATGATTAGGCACAGGTAGTGTAACATTTGGCATCCTTTTTACTGTATGTGAGAGTCAGAGAGAGGTGTTATTCCCTGGGTCCCTCCCGTGTCAGTGCATGTGCTATGCATTGCCTCTTTGTCAAGGACAAGGCATACTGGGCACACCTCCTTCTGCCTAGTGGGGAAGGCTCAGGTTGTTTCTCCCCCGAGTCACTCTGTGCCTGTGCAGGCCTTGGCAATGGTGGGGGGGCTGTGTGGTCCTGCCCCGTGCTGTTCCTACTGCAGCTGTTTCCACAGGATCATACTGTGTAGCATGGCACATACAAGGACAATTTGGGTACATGTAGCTGGTGAGTACTGCAAGGCTCCACCAGATCTGTCCAGGCACCGGAACCATGACTTGAGCATCCCAAACACATGCTCTATTATGATTCTTGTTTGAGCGTGTGTCTCATTATGGAGTTCTTGTTCGGGTGTGTGTGCATTTCTGATGGGTGTCATCAGCCATGTCTCCAGTGCGTATCCAGCATCTCCCACTAGGTGACCATGTGAGATGTCCCCACTGGCAAATCTCTGGTACACCTGCGTCAGATGCCAGATGTGGGAATTGTGATAGCTTCCACGGCAGCCAGTACTCATGTTCATTATTATGCCCTTGGCATCGCACACGACCTGGCAGTTGATGGAGGTGAAGCCCTTGGGGTTGATATAGACCCTACCTTGCTCACTGGGTGGTGCTTTGATGCATATGTGCGTGCAGTCTATTGCACCCACTACCTCAGGGTATTCTGCTATTCTATTTGGTGGAAGAGACGCATATTGCTGGTCAACACCTCACGGGTGTTGTGGAAATATGCATGCTCACTGACATGTGCTGACATGGCATCCAGGAACTGGTGGAGTACCCTGGATGCTGATGCCTGTGAAATCCCCATCATATCCCCAGTTGGCCTTTGGAAGGTACCTGTAACTAGCATTCTTAGGCCTACACATACCTTGGTATCCACTGGGATGGGTTCCCCTCTTTTAGTTCTGTGTGTCAGGCATGGTTGGCATAGCTCAACAATTTGCTGTAAGAGGTCCCTGTCCACACTATAGTGCTCCACTATCTCCTGCTCATGTAGCCCTTGGTAGGTTACCCTGGGTCTGTACACTCTTCTCTATCTCCTCACTGTGGGTTGCATGGCAGCTTCACATCCTCACCACCCTCAGCCTCTTCCACAAGTTGTATGATAGCTATTGCAGCCCCTAACATTTTGCTGTTGTGAGTGTTAAAAGTTCCCTGCTTGTTTACACTGGTGGTGTAGAGTGTGAAAGAAAACAGAGGGAAATGTGTTTGCTTAGTTTATAGCAGTGTTCTGGGCTGGGCTGCTCTGCTGGCTGTGTAATTGGCTGATTCTGATACATTTCACCTGCCAGCTAAGCTAGTTCTCCTTGATTACCTTCCTACTGCTATTTTCCCTTCCCATTGCCTTCTTGTTTAATCCCGTGTGTGCGCCGCACAAATGGAGTGCTCAAATGTGCACATTGCTGCTATTTCCAGGTTTAACCTCTTTTTTATTCTTGTAAAGCTCGCTGCACGGCAAGCACACCCGCTTAGGCTTTGTGAAGAGTGCTAAGCAGGTTTAGACACACTCCCTAGCTTAGCTATGCTAAGCTAGGAGCAAACCCAAGCCACAGGGCTCCAATCCGCTTACAGTATGCTTGACACACACCCCCGTGATGTCACTTAACTCCTAGGCTTGCACCAGGCTATTCTTACTCTTACACTGTTGGGACCTGACTCACATGCTGGGGAAAAGTGGGATTCACTATCGTTCCACTCATTTGCATAGGATAGTTACATGTCTCACACTGAGCCTTCCCTTTTAGCAACCACTACTCACTGGCCAGATTGTCTTCTGCCTGCCATTGACTTGCATGGTAGAATACTGCTTTTAGTTAGAATGCTTATTTTAGGTTTATTTTGTTATTTTCCCCCTGATCCGGTTTGCATGCTGCTGCCCTACGCTTAAACGGCCGAGATCGGCTAAAAAAAATAAAAGTTGATTTTTTTATTTTTTAAACTGTTTGCAATGCCAATAGCCTTATACTTGGCCATTGGCATGCTTACTACATGACATGCAGCCTTTATTTGGAGGTGTCATAGCTCCTTTTTGGATTTTGCAGAAATGTACTCGGTTACTAACCGAGTACATTTCTGCAGATTGCACTAGTCTTGCACGGACTGTTGCAAGCTTCCTGGATTGCAAAATCACCTTGTTTGCATGGTTTCTTCCTGCAAATGGGGTGATTTGCATACCAGGGCTTAGTCCATGCAATATTAGTGCAGGAGCACTTGTGCACGCCCCTGCAGGCTGTTCCTGGATCGCACAGAGGACATATTGCCTGCTTGAGCTCCTGCACCGATCTTACAATCCGTGCAAGCTTTTGAGAATCCAGGGTAAATCTCCACTAACAATTATGTGTCCACATTGATTAACATATATACTGAGAGGAAACAACCTAAAGTTCAAATTCTAGTTGTACAGTGAACCTGAATCATAATACATATTATACAAGTTAAATAAGAATAAACAGAAATAACTGCCCTTTACTAAAATTGCTCTTAAAATCCATGAGGTTCTTCTCACTCCCACAGTTAATGGAGCTGTTAAACTGTTGTCACACATAGGTTCTCTACAAACAAGATTACATGGTACAGTCTAACATATGAAATGAATGAAACCAGTGTTCAATAAACCAAATAGCTTGTGTTCTTATTCAACCACTTGTGCTTCAGATCTAAAGGATAAAAAGTGAATATTCTAGTTGACTAACATACTACCCAAAGAGTTGTGTCCTTAGGGAAAACAACTACATGTATTTATAATTTTATTCGTCTGTGCTTGATTACTAATATGATCAACTGGGCTTGAAATTGTGTCTGCTTTTTCTGTCTTACCTTAAATTCACTTACTATTGTTGGATCAGGAGTACCTTTAAGGTAACTCTGAACCTTATAAAGAAAAAAATCTTGATCACCCCAAGCATTTCAAATCCTTTTGAGAGCAGTCCAAACATGTGAAGGGTTAATCTCTGTGCAGGCTGGCACATAACCCACTGTATTGCAGATGCCTTTTAATCATGATATCTTACTGAGTTAGGGAAATACTTCATTTAATTTGGGTCAGGTGGATAGCATAACAACAACAATGCTATCAGGGAAGTTGAATAAATTTAAAGCAAAATAAAAGAAACAGACTGATCAGACTTAGTCATGAAGCTAAATAATAGAAAAATATACATATATAAGGAAGGTCCAAACTATATAGAGACTTAAGTCTCTTCTGGCAATAACAGCCTGAAACCAAGTAAACTCACTGATAAAGTCTTAAGCAAATATTTATGATGAGCAATTTCCTCAGTAGATAGGGAATCTTGAAAACTGACCTCCTGATTATTAGAAAGGAATTATATGTCTGTACAGAAGTGCACATTTGTTCAATTTTAAGCTGTTGGTAATCTGCATTAGTCCCTCTCTCAACCAGTGCCTTCCATTGTGCCTGATGATCATATATTTCTTTATATAAGATAGAGAGCCCTTAAACTCCAAGAAGGTATTGGTGCTAGTACTAAAGAATGGTTTGAAATTAGCAGCGTGCGTCAGTCCCATAGTGGATGCCATTACTTTGACACTCCCTCTTAGATGATGTAAAGCAAAAATGTTTCTGCTTGATGGAGCTAAATAATGATGGCAAAATCATAGGAATCCTGACCCTGCACTTCTTGTCTGACTTCCACAGAAGAGAAAGCCATTGTTCTTTGAGAATGTAGGAGTCAAATCTAACCAACATACTCTTGCTCTCCTAGTCACAGAGAGCCACCAGACTATACATTATATGAGGTCCATCAATGCAAATTTCACTTTGTGCAAGGCTGGCCCATTAAACCTAATGCACGTGATTATATCTAACACAGGTGGGTCCCTCCATTCCATCAGGTACAGGGATAATCCCTAATTTTTTCTTTGTGCTCTGTCATCTAGATGAATTTGGTTCTCAAAGAGAGGTGAATAACTATATCTCTTAGATTTGCTGACCTGCTTTACAAGTTTTGATTAGCCTAGTCAAGAGACCCCATTATATAAGATTGTTTGAAAAAAAAATCCCCCTCTGCCTGCTGGGGTAGTGTCTTGTTCATGAAATTGCCAACCTCTGTATTGTTTTCTTGTATTTTTCTTTCTTTTTCTTTTATTCCATCTATACATTTTGAAGAACCTCCTTCAGGACAAGCAAAGAATTATAGGCTGCTGGTTCACCATTACAATGGAACCCTAATTATTTACTGCTTTAGCAGCCACAGCAATGTGGCCGGCAGATAACATGGGCTGCAGACGTTAATATGGGTTTCCTTTCTTCATTCTTTTAGATGTCCCAGCTTTTGCAGGATTCACCACTTAAGCACAGATAAAAACTATGAAGAAACGTTATGCTTACTTGGTGCCCAATCAATCACTTAAATTAATGCTGGACAAGGACAGCTAGTGAATAACATTGCATACTCCTAAGCTATGATGCTGGATGACCCCATGCTAAATAAGATTTTGACAACATAATTCCTCCACTCAGTATAGTCATTAATTTGTATGTGTTTTTGAAATGGAAATATCTTTAGTATAACTGCTGGCTTTGCAGTTAACCTGTAATCACTACACATGTGTAGTAAACTGACCATGATAACTACTGAAACAACATATGCAACAAATTTATTACATTTCACTGCACTGGCAATATTTTCTTTTTTGAATCTTTTTAACTCTTTATCAGTTCAGTGTTTCTTTGCAAAAAGTAATGGCTGACATATGTTTTTGGTTACCTTTTTCTCCCTCACAAGTCTAGTACACCTTATTTTCACCACAAATAATGGCAAAGGTTTACTTTGGAGAAATCTGAGGGGAAAAAAAAAACAAAGAAATCTATCTCAGAGAAGTAAGCCTTCAGATTTGCACAGATTCCACCCACTTCATTTATTCTGGAACTGTAATTCTGCTGTAGAACCCTAACTGATTCAATGGATATTCCATATTTGTGTACATAAAGGGTGCTGCTTTCAGTTTCCTTATTCATCATATACTCACGGAATGTGTATAATGTCAGTGAACAGTGCCACAGTAAATTGCTTAAACATAAACTGAAAATTAAAAACAGAAAAACATAAATAGAAAATTGCTTTGTTGCCTTATGCATCATACAGTCCCAAAATGCATATAACATGAAAGGAAATTTAAAGGGCATATTTATGTACACATGTACAATATTAGGCGTATGGATATGAATAACACTCTGCATAAGCATGTGTTTAAAAATCTCACACATAGTTGTCTTTTTTTGGGCTTGATAGGGTGAAGAAAAACCCGCTGGGGCCCTTGGTCTGAACTTCTTGAGCTAAGGGAGTTAATTTGGCAAATCAGGCTTAATGTCTGTATTTACCCTGGACTTAATGAATCGCTCTCTTTGGCTAGTGTAATAAAACTGTGATCTGGTTTATATCACAGGCTTTAGGGAGGTAGTTTAAATCTCTTTCTTGTTTTTGTATATGTTTTAGTCTGATGAAGTTGCTGGAAATAAGCAGACGAAAGCTCTCAATAAATTGGTTTATATATTAATTTTCCTGACCCAGAGTGCTTGCTTGCTGCTGACTCAGTTTTAGAGATTTTATCTTGTAAGTTTATTTTTTCTCATTAAATTGGTTATCCTTGTTTTCTTTTCTACTGTTTTATTGTAATTTTTACTTCATACTGAAACACATTCATGCGTATCTGGTCTATTTTACCATTCTGGCCACAACTGTATATTTAATTCTCTGCTATTATTGTCGTATGTACAAAATGTGTACCCAGATGAAACTTCCTTACAACCAAACAAAAGTATGGAAGTAGACTGTCCTTTCTTGCTTTTCATAACAGATAAGTATATAGTCTGCTATTGCACTAATAAAGTCTATCCAGTATATGTTTTAAGATTAGTCTTTATAATGCAAATTGCTTTCTTTAGAAACAATGACTGATTTTTTTTCTGAAATGTACTTGGCAATGTTGCTCAGGTTTCAGTCTACGTTAGGTTTTTTTTTTCATTTATCAGAAAAGTGGACAAAAAGCATTCTGTTTCTTCACCATCGAATGTACATTAGACATGGTATGGATCAAGTGTTAGAAGCAAATGTTTGGAATTTGATTTAACCTCCTTACTATTTACAAACCAAATTATATAGCTTTTGATGCAAAAAGTATTTTTTTTTGCATTTAATTTTGTTTTGTTGATGAGGACCATCCTTGAATGTTTTTCTTAGAGCTAAGATATCATGAAAGGCAGATCCTAGAATGCCTCACTACCTAAATTAATGTACAGGTTATTGTATTTCCTTGCTAAATGCAACAGTAGTAGCCTCTTACTTCCTAGGCACACAAGTTGCCAACAAGTTCATAGGATCATAGCAGGCTACTAAGCTAATGGGCCTGGGGCCCTCCCAAGCCTGGTCAAGAGTTTATCCCCAAAAAGAAACCTCAATCAGCACCTGTTGCCCCTGTCATTGAGGGACACAGGTGGAACCCTAGGACAAAATGTTGGCTTCCCATCCACTCATCAAGGTTGCACTTGAAGAGGGTCAGTGAGGTGCTCTGTTTGATGTGTATGGGAAGTCTATTCCAGAGATGGGGCAGCCTCTGGGAGCCAAACCTGTCTCTCCAGCCGGTTTTGTGATTGTTGCATATTAGATTCAGGACTTTTGAGTGGGTAGCATGTGAGGAGTTAGACTTACGGATATGGAACATCTCTAACAGGGCAGGGTCCGGGATTGCCTTGTAGGAAAGACACAGATTATCCCTGAGCAATCTGTATGATACCGAGTAGAGTGATAGTGATTTGAGCCTGTCTGCATAGGACAGGTGTTGCAGGCCATGGATTCTCTTTGTGAGGTATTTCAGTGGCCTTTACAGTTGGTGCAGATGTTTGAAGAGGTACAGCCCAAATGGGGCATTATACTCAATTATTGGTCTAATGAGGGAGGAGTATAGAGAGGTAATAACCTCCATTTTTCTAGACGCAATCCCTTTACTTATGAGATGAACCAAATAAACAGCTTTTCAGACCACTGCCCCGAATGTGAGGTTATCAACCTGAGTGCTGAGGTCTCTCACCATAGGTTGTGTGCTTAGGGGGTTGTCATTGATGTGGTAATCAATAGGGGTCGTGTTTTTGCAGAATGGTATGGCTTCTTATAGGCAGAAGACCTTCTATCAAAAATTAAAACATAGTGTGGTAGTGAAAAGATGATATGAGTAAAAAGCTGCTTTTTTAAGAGACTGGTTGTTTTACTTACCCATGATGCTTTGCAACCATATATAAATCATTGTCCAATATGTACCATAACTTTGTTTTGATGAAGTTTTTACAGAGAAAACCCACGTAAGCAGTGAAGGCAAAAAAAAAAAAAAAACTAACAAACAAAAAAGAAAAGAAATACTACAATATAATCTTCATTTTTGCAAAATCACTTTAAACTTTATCACGGGGATTATAACAGGAAATGAAATTAACTGTAAATAAGTGACCAGTACACTTTGACAATGGTAGCAATTTGTTTTCCTTTTAAAGCTGCAATTCAGTTCTTTTTATATTACTCTTGCAGTTTGATTAGGACTTCATTTTTGTATATCTTTATTTCCCATTTGATTCAAAGGACAACTTTATCTGGCAGGCTTTATTGAAAATGTCACTAATCTTAGTGCATAATGCAAATCCAAGCCATAATCACAGATCACTGCATACTGATTCATCTCGGCATCATACTTTATCACAATGGTACTTTTCTTTTATAATGACTAAATCACAATCTTTCCAGTACTGTCAACACTTTGGATTTAAAATGCCCCATTAAGATTTAATTTATTTGACTGTAGCTTTTATCTTGTGGAAGGACCCACTAAGTTTAGCAGTCCCAGCACATATTTATCTTAAGGAATGGCATTAACCAAAACACATGCAGTTCTTTCAATATATGATGAAACATTTACAACATTGTGTTATATTTATCTGTTCTTCCCAAATGAATCATATTTATGTTACAGATGAATAAATGAAATAATCCTATTACTAGTTTTTCCTCATGAAGGACTGCAATCAGAATTTATACCGCACCTGGCTTACATTAATCAATGTGCAGCACTGCTATTAAAATAAACACCAGTTTGATACACAAGATATCCTTTGCAATTCTGTTTTATATATAAAATATTTTATTCTTTGCATTGCATCTTTCCTGTTCCTAAGTTCTTTGCTTAGATTCTATCCCCTTTCATTACGTTTTGATTTTAGAAATCTTAATTAGCACCTTTTACCATTCTATGATTATGCAGCCAATTAAATGAATACATTACATGATTTTTTACATAAATTAAACATACTATTTTCTAATCTTCAAATATGCTCTAGAGTTAGTGTATATATATATATATATATATATATATATATATATATATATATATATATATAAAATGAGTATTTATGTTTTTAATCTAGCTCAGTCAGGCATTTCCATTAGAGATCTTTGTTGGATAGACATATTCTTTACTTTGAGTACAACAGTTTATAATACCAATTAACAACCTATACCATAGTACCCATATTCAATGTAGTACACATATAGCCAGCATGAACAAATTAAGAGGCTTTGGACATAAGCTGATGTTTAGAAAAAAATAACTTTTGTGACCACATAAGGGAATGATAGCACAGTCTAGGTAACACAATGAAATTCAGAGCTGATTAACAATGTGTTAGGAGAAACATTGCATGATTCAATGATTCAAATCTGTAACCATAAAACTCTGGGCCTACAAAGGCCAATCTAGAGTTCACCTTATTAAAGATCCCAGAGCATACTGTAAGTTACAGAACCATTCATCAAATAGTAATTTAAAATAAGTTAGTTTTCAGCCAGTCTATTTTCTCAGAAGAGAGTCCCACATCCTAACTGCTCTAATTTAGAAGAATGACCACTTTATATAGATCTTCCTGACATAAATCCATACAGATGTAAATCATTACTAAAATAAAACATTTGCTTGAAAGCCATTCATATAACTCTTTTAAAGCATTTGCCCAAAATGCATGGAAAGCTAGTGGGTCTGTAATTCTCCAACAAATAGTCTGGCCTACTTTTTTTTTTTAAATGGAAGCTGTTAGTGCTTCCTTCCATAGTTCAGGCACATATGTTTCTCTAAAAGATTTTTTGAAATAGGAATGATAACCACAAAATTAGTTCAAAATTACTCTTTTCAAAAATAGCCATTTGGGTCATCTGTTCCTGCAGCAGAATTGTGTTTTATAGGTTCATAGGTAAGTACTAGACCAACTGCCTTTGCTGGCTATTTTAAGCCTAGTTAATTTCCCTTTTTGTGCTCAAAATAACATATATCATTGGGTTATAGACTGGCCTTACCCATCCCATGGTTGATAATTATATATTACCCCTAATGAGAATAACTGGGGTCATGCCATAGATAATTTGAGGGGATCTGTGATTGGGACAGAACATTTAAGAGCTGCACCTGTCCTTTTGTATTATAGTAGGCAGTTCTGGGTTATGTTTTCTGTTTCCCATCCATACACCAAACCTGCAATTGAAAATGGACAGGGATGAACTCTGTTTTATGCATATGGGGAGTCTGTTCCATAGCTGCAGTATGTTCTGAGAAGTATACCTGTTCCTCCAAACCATTCTTTTGATGCACAGAAGAGGTTTAGATCCCTAGCCACAAATATTTCAGATGCCATTTGATTTGTTTATGTGCAGTAAATCCATCAATAATAGGTCAAAGAATGCCTTGTATGCCAGACACCGGTCACTTCTTAGCAGTCTGTAGGATACTGAGTATAGTGACAGGGCTTTGACTCAGTCCATGTAGGACATATGGTTTAGGACTTGTATCCTTTTAGTAAAGATTTTAGTTATATTGAATAACACATGGCTAATACAATTTTCATCTAGATTAGTACAATATTCATTAATCAAAGAGGAGAGATAGTTTACTAGATGCACAGCAGAAGAATTATTAAATAGGCCATCAGCAAACAGTTCCACTAAATCTTTTAGATCTATAATAGACAATTTGCCTACTTTTAACATTACTCCAGATGTTCTGTCAAGGCTGTAAAGCCTCAAATGTTTAAATAAACATTTATTATTATTATTCATATTCTGACTAATTTAATTCATAACTTGATTTTACTGTTTTATTAATTTTATGTACGGTAACCTAGTTCTCTTAAATTTGAGAATATTTATGACTGAAGGTGACTTTTTATACAGTCTCCAGAGATTAAGTGTTTTTCTTTCTCATCTTAGATAGTTTAATTTTTCACCGTGGTTGATTATTTACCTTTCTTTGAATCTTTGTCAACACAGGCATGCAACATTTGATCCTTTCATTAATAAAATGTTAAAATGTGTCCGAATTATTCACCATTTCTTGTTTTCAAATTCAATTTTCCAATCCCAATTTAGAATAACATCTCTTATTGAGTCAAAATCAGATTGGTAAAATTGATATACCTTTTCACATTGTTTTATAGGTTTTAAGTTAGAGAATGTAACCTGAAAATTAACACACAAGTAATCAGACCCTTCCAACTAAGGCTTGATAGAGCAGTCTTTGAGTTTTATGACAGAGAGACCTGTTGGAGTGAATGTTCTACGATAAGCAGCAAAAATGAACTAATAATATAATAAAAAAAAAAAAGGTCGGGAACAATGCAAGGGGCGCATCATACAAATCAAAATGTCGAAATTCAAGCAACACACCAAAAATGTCAATCAAAATTAAGAAAGTCCGAATCCAGCCGGTTCGTAAAAACTCATCGTGCCATGGCCGGAAGGTTAGCACTTTAAAGATATAACCTTCATCATAAAATCCTTATTGCTGTGTCTTAAAAAATGCAATTTAAAAATAAAAATTCAACAAAATCCTAAGAGTATAAAAAAGACCGAGACCATTTTACTAAAAACTTCGGCATGCTAGTCACAATCAATTACTTATTCCAGGCGTAATCATATCCAAAAATAAAAATAAAAACACCAAGAAACAAGAAAAACAAAAGTCAAAATCCTAAAGCATTCTGGAGACTGTCTAAAATCCTAAATTTAACTAATGATGTGGGCCACACTCTTGCGCCTTGGTAAGAGCATTTAAAGGCACCTATTTAATCTAAAATTAATCTCGTTAATCAATGTCTGGCACAGTGTCACCCCTCCTAAGTATTCTGGAACATACGCTAAAAAAATTCCACACATAGAACATGACAACTGCCCCTGACGCCGTGGATGTGTGCGCCAAAGGGCAGAGATACTCAAAAGTGACCCTTGTATGATAATCCTGTCAGAAGTTACAGCGCATATGCACTCGGTTTAGGTAGTAGGCTGAACATGCTGAGGAAGCTGCAACAAATATGTGTGCTGGGCTAACATAACAGATTCTTTGAGGTTCTTCAGCACTGGGGTACCAATGTCTTTAGTATAGTAAAAAATGACATGACATTATTGTGTGTGTAATGAAGATCTATCTTGCATGTTATTAACCCTACCTGCTGTAGATCTGAGGCCCTTCTGGAGTAAGGATTGGCTCTGTCTACTATGAGGTAATGATATCATCCATCCCTTGCTCTAAGTCCAAAGCACGTACGCTGCGTCTTAAGTCTTCTCTCTTTTAGTTCTATTCCTGGTCTAACCCTAGAACTACTAGTCCTGTATATATCTTGAGTTTTAATTTTTTGCAAATCCAGACTACATATGGTATATTGTTACCATAAGTAGGCTCTTCAGCTATTTGAGTGTAACTGGCCAACATACTGCCTGAAATTACTGAATTTAGTAATTTAATAGAAATGCTGTGTCCCAACCAGTCTACATTAGGGCATTCAAATCCTATGCTATAATGTCAACTCTTGTTTTCAAAACACTCCCTCAATAGTTGTGTTAATTTTACATCAACATCATTGGGTATGTAAGAAAGCAATATTAAATCCTAACATGCCAACATCAATTTTCACTTGTAAAATTTCAGCTAATGCATCTCTACTTAGTAGTACAGATTCATATCTCCTCATTACATGAATAGAAACCCCACCACCCTTGAATTTTGGTCTAAAGTAATGACGGGCAATAATGCCAGGAACAATTAATGGTTTGTTATTACAACCAAAACAAGTCTCAGTAGTAATTAATACATCATACCTATCATAAGCTACACAGGCTTCTAATGTTGGTAGTTTATTATTTAAACTTTAGTCATTAGTCAATAAAATTTTTAAGTAATTGTTGTTATTCTTGACCTAATACAACTCTTCTAAAAAACTTTTAATCAGTTTAGTTAAATAAGACCTGAACACTCTATTCCCTACATCACTCAGATGCAATTTATCCTTATTAAAGAAAGTTGCCTTATAATCAAACTTCTCCCAGTGCAGTAAAGTTTAGATCGATTTCTGCAGAGACATCCATCTCAAGAGATAGTAAAAGATCTAGCCTGTAAATTATGTCCCCTTGAAAACAAGAGGCTGGAAGGATGTCAGTAAAAATTAACTTAAAATTGTGTAGCTTACCCAAGTTTATTATATCAACCACTTCTGCTTGAAACAACCCCCACTGGTTCTGCTAACATCATTAAATCCACACACAACAATTACAGCATTGCATCTCTGACCTTTCTTAAATAAATTTTTAATACTGGCCTTAACTTCACCAATCCTACTTTCCCTTAACGACAATACAGTCACTAGCTCCCTATTAACACTTAGCAATATATTCTCACTCTGCTAAATAAAGAATTACCAAAAACTATCACACTCTTATTTAACTTAGTTTTAATATCAACATGGGACGATAGATTAACATTAAGAACAGGGCTTTTTGAGCTATCAAAAGTAAATAGTGACTGAAGTTCTACCCATAGTTCTATGGTGTCACTTTTTTATACCTTGGTAAATATGATCCTCAGCTATACTTTCTTTTACTTCACTCTATAAATGTTTATTTATCATGCTAACATTACAGACTAGGCCTGTGTTATGAACACTTTCAGTAACTTCTCTTTCTGCCTGGGACATGGCAATACCAGAAAAATCTTTTAACTCAGTTTCATTTATTTGGATAACTTTATCAACCTTATTAGTAGAAACCAAGCTAGTCATGTACCTAATATGAGTTATCACACTGTGCAACTTTATACTTCTCTAATAAAGAATAGAATAATAAACATTTTTTTTCAACCTGAGTTCCTTCACTCGTTTGAACATATGAAGCTTGAGAAGCAGAACTCTTTAAAATGTTAACATTTGAGAAAATATTATTCTGGGATTGTTTTTTAAATCTCTCCTTATCATGATAATTTATTTTATTTATTTTATTTTTGTTTTACATTTGTTGACCAGGCTAGTCTAACTGGATACATGTCCATTTTCAGTAGAGGCCCGGGGAGAAAAGCTTCAAACTTTAAACTAAATGTACAGAAAAAAGGGCAATAAGATGGCTTAAACTAGAGCCATTGATGAGGGCAAAGCAGTCCATACAGCATACCTGGACTTGGCTAAGGCCTTCGACACAATACCCCACTCAGGCATCATAGATAAGCTCAACTGCTTAAAAGTAAACCCTTATGTCACTAGATGGGTTGCAAACTGGCTAAAGGACAGAACCCATAAAGTTAAAATCGCTGGTGCAATGTCAGACTCAAAGCCAGTCACAAGTGGTGTCCCACAGGGATCTGTCCTGGGACCCCTCTTGTTCGGCATTTATTTCTCAGATGTTAAAGCAAACATGGGAGGGCTGTGGCTGACAAAGTTCACAGATGACTGCAAACTAGGCCATAGTCGATACACCAGCAGACACACACATCCTACAAAAGACCTCACAGAAGCGGACAACTGGTGCGGAGTCACGACCTTAAACTAAATGCCAAAAATGTATAGTCATCCCTTTGGGAAAACAAAGTACCCACAAAGTATCACATAGACAGCAACCCACTGAGTATGGAAAAAGTAATCAGAGACCTAGGGACCCAAGTCGACAGCGACCTCTCATTTGACACCCACGTTGCCAAAGTGGTTAGAAAAACATTCTACCTTGCACACCTCATCATGAAGGGATTCACATCCAGATCCAAGGATGTCATTGTACCCCTATATTCCTCCCTCATCAGACCCATGATTGAGTACAATGCCCCATTTGGTATGTACCTCACCTGGCATTTACAACAGCTGGAGAGACCACAAAAGTACCTCACCAAGAGGATCAAGGGTCTCCAACATATGTCTTATTCTGCCAGACTAAAGAAACTTCAGCTCTATTCAGTAGCATACCGCCTGCTCAGAGGTGATCTCTGCCTGGTGTACAAGGCCATGTCCAATCAGGATCTGATGGACATGCTCCACCTCAAAAAATCCAAATCCATCAGGACCATGAGAGCTAAAGACTTAAACCTCGGCACAAGTATGAATAGGACATGCTGGAGGGATAGATTCATAACCCAGAGGCTTCCCATGCTTTGGAGCAGAATCGCAGTTCGTATTAGGCAGATCCCCTCACTGACTCTTTTCAAGAGAAATCTTGATGAGTGGATGGGAGATCGTAAGTTTACCCCAGGGGTCACATCTGTGTCACTGCTAGACAGGGGCACAGTAAACTAATTCTATTATACAAGGGGACCTTCATTGTGTCACTACTAGACAGAGGCACAGTATTCTAAATTTATTCTGTACATTTTTGTACCATTTCATGGGGTGGCAAAAGCCACATCACTATGGCTAGGCTTACAAATGCCCCAGGGCAGATAGCCTAGTACTATACTATGAAACTATGAACTATGAAACTAAAACATATAAATTATGCTAATACATTAATGCTATGGGCTATCATAGTAAAAAAAAAAATTGTTAAAATAACATTATCGATTATAAAATTCTCTGCTTGTGTGCCATACAACAAACAGCTAAGGCACTTACAAAGATAACTGCTTGTTATTAAATCATTCAAACAAAATTCATCCATAGCCTCCATATCTAAACAGAAATAACTGCAACAAAAAAATTTGTATTGAACTAAATTTTACTTACTTACTGTTTCTAATTACACAGCCTGCACAGCCCAACACACCTAACACATGAAGATGTGAAAAACACATCTTTGTAGCTTTGCAAATATGTGAGATGTTTGTTTTCTTGCATAAATGAGTTATTTAACCACCTTCTAAAGATATCTTCCCCCAACCCAGTAAGCCAAAAACAAAGAGGCCATTGCCACTCAGTTTAATACTCATTTTATCCTGTCAGTTCTATCACTAATTAAAGACCACCTCACTTCACCCCTCCTACTTCCATCTGGTCTTGAAAGCAACACACTATCTTTGAGTTTTCAGCCTGTCCCAACATCAGCCATAAATAATTACTAGCCAAATTAAAAACAACTACCTCAACTGCTGATAACCTTCATACTGAGTCCCCCTGTCTCCATTCTAATCAGCTGGTTAGTAACTGAAAAATATATCCCATCCATCTGGAAAAATCCATTATTATACCCTTTTACAAAGGAGGTACTTCATCAGAGTTAACAAACTATAGACTTATTGCTATGCTATCACTCCTCTCTAAAATCCTCAAGAAATGCATTCACTCTCTGCTTATGAAACATATAACCAAACACATGCTTTCAGGTCGAACCACAGTACTACTACTACTTGTTTGCCTTTTCGGCTTTTCCCGGTTAGGGGTCGCCACAGCAGAACTCTGGTCTGCTAATGATTGGCAGTAGATTTTTTTATGGTGTCGAGTTGCCAACCCGACGCCCAACCCTCAGCGAAGGCACGCCCATTCACACATGTCTTTCGGAGGCCACTCGACCGCGGGGAGGACATGCAGACTCTGCCCTCGTCAAATTTACCATCATAATAAACCAATACAGAACTGTGGGCAACATTATTTCTCCACTTTTCCTTTTACTTTTCAAAGCATTTGACACAGTGTCCCACCAAAAGCTCCTCTCTAAACATGCAACACTAGGTTCACTTACCCCTCTCTCTCCTGGTTTCATATATGCAATCATCAGCAGGTGACTAAATGGCAATAAAGCCTTTCAGTATTTCAACCATTCTCTGTTGGTGTTCCCCAAGTTCAATACTCTGCCCTATTCTATTTAATATTTTAATAAATGAACTTCATACAGCTACAACCTTTGCCACTCTCGTACAACATGCAGATGATTCATCCCTTATGTGCTGTGCTCCATCCATAACAAAATTATAGGAGCTCACTCAAAAACGCATTCACTGACATTGAAATATGGATAAAAAATTCTAACTTGCTGCTTAACATCAAAAAAAAATGATGCCCTAACCAGAAACACATATTTCATATTACTGTCAGTAGTAACACAAAAATAGAAACCATAATCCAAACTAAACTACTCAAAATTGTAATAAATGACAACCTCAAATTTGATTACCACATACTTCATTTCATCAAGAAAACTCACCAAAGGGGGGTGTGGCCAGGATGATTAGCTTCTGCTTAGTTAGCTTCTGCTCCTCCTTTCCCCTTTCCACTTTACAAAAAAAAAAAAATATATATATATATATATATATATATATATATATATATTTTTTTTTTTTTTTCTAAGCTTGTTTCCTGCCTTTCCTATAAGTTGTCTAGTCCAGATACAGATTTGCTGTATCCAGGACTGTTTGTAAGCTTCTGAGCCCCCAAGCCTTTCTGTGTTGGAGGGAAGCCTTCTAGCTTAATTTTGTTTCTTAGAACTAGCCAGTTTTCTAGTTTCAGTACTCAAATCTGTTTCTTTGAGCTCAGCACTTGTTCAGAACTCATTGTAAGCACTAACTAAGCTACAAATTAATTCAGCACTCAACTTTCCTCACTTGTCTAGAGGAAAACATTTTTAGTAGTTAATAAATAAGCACCTATCCAGGCATGTCTAAGGGTCAGCTCCCGGTGTTTTCTCCTGTCTACCTGATGAATCGGGGCATCTTGGGGCAATGCAGCAGTTGCCTCATGTACACAGACAACCCTCTCCTCCTACCACCCAATACTACAACCTGTGAGAAAAGGAGATATATAACCAAACTGGAAGCAAAGCTCTCTTCACCCAAGACTGGACTAGACAGTCAAGAGGAGAAGGTAAACACTTGCACCACATCACATTCATCACATAGTCCCTCAAAACCTACACCACCAAAACACACACATAGAAACACAAAACACACACCTACATTCGCGGAGGCTCTCAAAAAAAATCTACCCAAGCAACACGGACCTCCAAAGCAGAAACGCAAGCAACCTCCACCGCCCAACACAACCCAAATGATAAATAGCCCACAAACTCAGTGTGCCACTCAACCACAGCCCATAAGGCATAACAATGTACCCAACACTCTAGTCATAGGTGACTCTATAGTCAGGCACACTGATGTTCCACTAACCAGGCTAAACAAGGAGAAAGTAACTGTCAGCTGCCTGTCAGGTGCCAGGATCCACCACATAACGCATGCATTCAGGTCACTCCACAGCAAGTACAAATATGACTCTGTCATTGTCCATGTTGGTGTGAATGACCTGAGATGTACTTCCTTGAAAAGAGACATGGAGGAGCTTTCTGATCTTGTAGCCCAGGCAGGTATGACCCTAGCCCTGAGTAGCATCCTGCCATCACCCAGAATGATACCACAGTACAAGGACAAAATGATTGACTTCAACAATTGGCTAAGCTTCTGGTGTCATTCTAAGGGGATCCAGTATCTCTCTGCCTGGGATGACATGATCGACAAACCATGATGCTTTGCCAGAGATGGCCTGCACCTTTCGCCCTTGGGATTCTGGATACTGGCTAAGGCTCTTGCCACCCCTATAGTGCCTTTTTTAGGCAAGATTCAAATGACAAATCCACCAACATAACAGGTACAAGCAAACAAAATCTGAGGGTAATGATACTTAATGCTAGAAGTCTAATCCTCAAAATGCACTCACTCGAGGTACTCCTTAAAATGGAGAACATTGACATCTGTGCAGTGACAGAGACCTGGTTCAAGGCTCTAGAGAGCACCCTTGCATTACCAGGCTATAATTCATACCACACCTTTCGGCCAAGTAACCTGGACCGAAGCACTAAAGGCGGAGGCATGTCCATATTCATTAAGGATATCCACACCTCCAGGCTAGTTGCTCAGCATAATGCATCTGAGATTATCCAAGTGCAACTAACTCTGGGCAAGACCGCAATGCAAATTGTAGCTTGCTACAGATCCTCCACCATGTTCCAGGATTCCCACTCCTCATTTCTTGATACATTGGAAAATATTATGGTACAAGCTAACACCCTTATAATGGGTGATTTCAACTACCCCACCATTAACCGGGAAAACTACTCATGTACCAACTCTTGTGCTCAACGTTTTCTGGAATTCATAAATGCCAATGCCTTGGATCAACTAATCCACAACCCCACCAGGGACAGCAATATCCTAGACCTGGTCATTACCAACATGAGCAACGGGTGTTCCACACCAGAGGTCAATTCCTCATTGGTCAGATCCATCCACAAGCAAATCACGCTAGACATCCACATCCCACCCCCACCCCCCATTAGGAAAACCACCATAAAAAATTTCTCCAAAGCCAACTTCATGCTTCTTAAGACAGAAGTGGAAAACTTCACGACACCCATGCTGACGGACAATAGAGATACGACTGCTGAATCCTATACAATTGCACTTTATAAGCACTTACACGAGTGCATGGATCATGCAATCCCTAACAGAACCAAGATGCTATACTTCAAAATAAGGAAGCCAATCTGGTGGTCCCCTGCTATAAACAAACTCTACAACAGAAGAAAGAAACTGTTGCAAAAAAGAGTAAAATCCCATGATTGGAGGAACTCCGTGGTCAGCCTCAGTAAGAAGCTGAGATCCCTCATAAAATCCTTCAAAGCTAGTTATGAAAACAAAATCACCACTGATTCTAAAGACAACCACAAAGCATTCTATAGCTGTGTCAAGAATCTCAATGGCAACACTCAGATCTGCCCTGAGTTACAGCACAATGATACTAAATATACAGAACCAACTGATATTGCCAACATCCTGGCAGATAGGTTCAGTGCTAGCTTTACCCCTCTCTCATCCCCTAAAGGACTTATCTCTATACCAGAGTAATGCAAAGTACCTGTAATCATGGCTGCACAGGTAAAAAAACACACTCTCCAAAGCCAAGAACATAGCATCCATGGGACCTGACAACATCCCAGGCTGCGTTCTACATGAACTACAGAATGAACTGGCACCCCACCGAAGTACCATGTTCAGTCATAGCCTCACCTCAGGTTTTGTGCCCACTGAATGGTGCACAACAATGGTTATCCCACTCCACAAAGGGTGATCCACCACAGACCCTGGGAACTACCACCCCTTTAGCCTGACAAGCCTGGTCTGCAAGGCTATGGAGCGTATCATCATGGAACTTATAAACAATGACATTGGTAATCTCCAAACTCTGGACGCTACCCAGTTTGGGTTTGTAAAAGGCAGATCATGTCTCCTAAACCTGATAGACTTCTTTGAAGCAGTCATCAAAGCCATAGATGAGGGTCAGTTGGTTCACACAGCCTATCTAGATCTCGCCAAGGCTTTCAACACCATCTCCCATTCTGGAATTATAGACAAACTCACTAAACTAGTTATAAATCCCTATTTCACAAGATGGGTTGCCAACTGGCTCACTGACAGAACCCACACTGTGAAAGTAGCAGACTCTAAATCCAGCTTCAGGCCAGTGACAAGTGGAGTACCACAGGGTTCAGTCCCAGGTCCTCTCCTGTTTGGTATTTACTTCTCTGAAGTACAGGCTAACACAGAAGGTCTTTGGCTAACAAAGTTTGCAGATGACTGCAAACTAGGAGCCATAATCAAAACTCCTAATGATGTGGACATCCTACAAAAGGGCCTCACTGAGACAGATGTCTAGTGTCAAAGCCATGGCCTCAAGCTCAATGCCAAAAAGTGCATTGTCATCCCTTTTGGTAAAAACTCTGTACCCATGAACTACCACATAGGTGGTAGTCTACTTAACACAGAAAGTGTGATAAGAGACCTTGGGACACAGGTGGACAGTAGTCTCTCCTTTGATAATCACATCGCCACAGTAGTCAGGAAATCCTTCTATGTGGCACACCTCATCACAAAAGGTTTCTCATCCAGGAAAAAAGAGGTCATTGTTCCCCTCTACTCATCACTCATTAGACCCATTATAGAGTACAATGCCCCTTTTGGTATGTACATCACAAGACATCTACAACAACTGGAAAGGCCACATAAATACCTCACAAAGAGGATTACTGGCCTCAAACAGATGCCCTACGCAGACCGTCTCAAAAAACTCCAGCTTTACTCTGTCGCATATCGCCTACTCAGAGGCTATCTCTGCCTAACATACAAAGCTATGTCAAACCCAAAGCTGTTGGACATGCTCCACGTAAAGAAATCACAATCCCTCTAAGCTACCTGCTCTAGGGACCTAAACCTTGTCACCCCAATAAACAGAACATGCTGGAGGGATAGATTCCTGTCCCAGAGACTACCCGTACTCTGGAACAAACTACCTATCTGTATCAAACAAAGCTCCTCATTAGCACTCTTCAAGAAAAATCTTGATGATTGGATGGGAGATAGGAAATTCACTCCAGGGATCACTTCTGTGGCTCTGCTTGACAGGGGTAGAGAAAAATAATTTTCTTGGGTGGCAAAAGCCAGGGTACCGTTTGGCTAGGCTTATATAGGCCCTAGGGCCAATAGCCTAGTACCTACCTATGAACCTATGATGACAGGCTAGCAGCAGTTTTTTGAGTGTTGCTGTTTTATTCACTTTTTGATAGGAAATTATATTTTGAAGTTATCTTATTCAGAATTTTTGACTAAAAACTAATATTGTCCCGGTTCCCTCCAATAAACACATCACACCAAATGACATTTGACAACCTTTATTAAACTTAAATATATTTGTAGGCTTTATTATGCTAATTAGAGTGTTAGAAGTGAAGTTAACACCTAGATTTATATCATAGTCTATTCTGATTAATGCTTCATATTATGTTTATTCATTTGTGTGTCTAGATGTATGTTTCTCTTATTTTATTTCAACTTAAATCACAGTTTATTATGAACACCTCAAGCCAATTAATTGGATGTTAATTTTGGGTTAATTGTATGTGGTAGATGTATTTAAGAGAGGGGATTTGTGAGGGTTAGGTTGTCTGATGAAGTCAATTGTGGAACGAAAACGCAGTGTGGAGTTGTTCCAGCGTTTATGTTTTTGTGTTTCCTGAATAAATCCTTCGTATTGTGCCTGCAGCCTTATTTCCTTTAGTGCTTCGTTTGTGCTTTATTAAACTTCCATAAACATGATTGTTAACCAGTATTTACTAATTTCAACCAAACATGATATAGGTGAAGATAACATCCATGTAACATTAACATAGGACACCTGATCAGCAAGCAGCATCCATACCTCCACTCACTTACTTATGAAGCAGCATAACACTACTCACTTCAGTTACCATTTATTGAATAACACCTCCAACCAAATTAGCAGCTTACCTCTGCTTTCTTATTTACTTATCAAGCAGTGCAACCACTCACTTTCCTTTCCCAACTTATTGAACTGAACATCCAATACCAGAGAGTGAACAGAAGAGGGGGAAGCATGCCCCTCTTTTCTTCCCTACCCAAACTGAAAATAACCACAGTCCTCACTAATAAAAAGGGGAGGGAGGGTGGGTAGCAAGTTCACACCAAAAATCTGACTTCTACTTCAGTTACACTTCCCTAAAGCCCTTTAAGCCCCTCCCTACCCTTACCTCATTTCCTCCTAATCACCCCTCATTCCTATTTAACCCTCTCCTTCCCCTATCCTTTTAAATCCTCCTAATCTATTTATCTAGCCCCACTTGAAGATGGACAAATTGCTCTGTTCCAAACTTCATTTTTGAAGTGTTCTGAAAGATAACATCAACAATATACTTATATATTGCATCATTTTCCTGCCAAACTTTTGCTCAGAAGATTTTTTCACTGGAAATACAGAATGATTCACACAAAACAAGTTCTCAGGAGTCTCTCATGAGAAAGGATTTTCAGACTGTATTAACCAACATTCAAGAACTTTCACTGAAAATGGACAAAACAGATAATAAGCTGGACATCTTTAAAGACAAAATGCTCTAAACAAATGGAACGAATACAAGACTCTCAATCAACAGAAAACTCAAATATGAGGAATATCAGTTACTTTAAATGACATGGAAGGGAGATTAGCAGAAGAAAATAACACTATATTCTTATTGAGATAAAACACCTTACTGTTGAGCAAAATAGATGACTTGGACTTTTTGTGGTCTAATATGTTCCATAAGTACTTCACTTGCTCTATTATTTGATGAACCCTTATAAAAAAGTTACTTTTTTCAACACACTCTCATTTTATTGTCTATAAAACCATTATTTCATTCTCAACATTATTAATGGAAAGAGTATAATTACTGTGTATTATTAGTTACATTTGAATATCCTCCACAGTGATCTTGTACAGTATTGTTAACTTAATTTTTAAATACATTAGAAATTATATAATCTTTGTAGGAAGATGATGTAGCAAATGAGAGTTAGCTATCTTTTACATTCACTATATGAGATAGTTTTTGGAAACAAATATTGAGTGCGTTTTGAGATATATTTAGTCAGCCTGTTACTCTCAGTATATTACAATTTTACATGCATAATCTTAGATTTTAATTTGAGAAGCTGAAATTCTAATAAGAGAGATGGTTTAGGATAAGGAAGCCAGTAAAATAAGTAGTCATAGAAGATATATAATGCTGATTAACTGCTTCCTTTTTATTACAACTGCTTTTACTGACACGATAAATTAAAAAAGGTGTATTACTTTAAAAAGGAAAGAAATGGACAAATGCTAGCTCCTATGTCAACTGTTTATATACACATATTACACAACTGATATTACTTTGATTTTTGAATTGTTATACTAAAATATATATAATTTTAAAGTGAGTTTTAATGAAAAGATTTTTCACAGATATGGGAGTAAGCATTCTTTATTCAACAGGCTGAATTAGCTTTGTTATGTAATTATTAGCAACAGCTTTATAATAACCCTTGTCTGGGAAGAGCTTATATTGGAGATAATATAATTTAAAACATATAGAAGTTTTATTGTTGTATTAAGGTATGATGTTATAGTATACAGTACATCATTTATTTATATTTTTAAAAATAGCACAGAAAGACTCATTTTTTCCCTTTATTTGAGTAAATGGTTATCTTGATGTTAGTTTGGATGGTTTTACTATTCAAACTAGGAGTACTAAACTCCATGAAGGGTATGAAGGTAAAAAAAATCATGTTTACATTTTAATATGACTTACTGTTTTTATTGGTATCTACCATTCTTGTTAACAAGTGCACATTTAATATTATTAATATACATAGATTTATAATGAATAACAGGCAGTATAAGATAGAGTGGTGCATTAATATTAATACATCTGAGAGTTAAAAAGATATTTAGTTCTTTATTAGTTACAGAAGTTACATGACACATTTTAAGCACATATCCATTAATATTAATGGTCTAAATAATTGTTGCAAGAGAAGTAATTTAAGTTAAGTTTCTAAATTTATATGCATCACAGATTATCTTCTTTGAAGAAATATTTATTACCAGATGTTATAAACAGATTTAACACAAGACATGTTATACTTTTAAGTAGTTATCAATACAAACAGACAAAGAGAAGATAGCTATTTTATGGAGAAACTCTTCAGCCACATCCTATAATAAGCACATTTAATGATGATAAAGGCAGGTTTGGTTCAGTAACAATAGAAATTAATAGAAATCTATATACTTTTATTTATGTTTATTGGATACCTGGTATAATTTTCGTGGGTGGCAAAAGCCAGGGTACTGTTTGGCTAGAATTATATAGGCCCTAGGGCCAATAGCCTAGTACCTACCTATGAACCTATGAACCTATGGAGTTTAGAAAAGATAATACAACTCTCGAAGGCAGTATGATTTTGGCAGGAGACTTTAATTGTATAGTAAGAGATGAACACTCTAATTCTACCAGAAAATGAAGAATATTAGCATCAACAAAGGAATCAAAAAAGTTTATAGACTCATTTCAGATTAAAGATATTAATGAATTTTCAGGCACAAGTTCACTTTTTTTAGACTGTTTTTACACAGATATGGAACTCAGTCAAGAATAGCTACAGTATATATTTCCAACTTAATATCTAAATTGAGTAAAGATAGTTTCATGCCCACTTTCAGATCATAATGTCATAACATTTGAACATGTTCCTGAAGCTAAAATCATTCAATACGCAGAATATTCAACCTTAGTCTGCTCTGCCTCAAACCTCTCTGAATTTTTGACTAAAACCCAAACTGCCTTCTCAATAACTGAAAACTGGATCCGCAAAAACCACCTCTCTCTCAATGCAAATAAATCAAAGATTCTACTATTCCCTCCCACAAAGACCCTCTCCTATGATAAAAACAACTCCAAAGTCTATAGTCAAACCAACTCACCTATAGAAGTAGTCCCCTCTGCCAAACTACTTGGCATTGCTGTAGATGAACACCTCAAGTTTGATATTCATATTCAACAAAATATTAAGAAAACCCACCAAAAGCTAGGTATGCTGTATAGGAATAATCGCTTTCTCTCCAACTCTACCAGGCAAACTCTAGCCTCGACTTAGCTGCTTCTTTCCTTATTATACGGAGCCCCTCTCCTATCCAACCTGTCCTCCTCTATCACCTCTGAACTTGAAACTGCTACAACAAAATATCTAATTTTGCCTCTAAATCTAAAAATACCACCCATCACTGCCTAACCCTACAATCCCTGAACTGGCTTGAACTCCCAAACTACCTAGACTATCTCCAACTCATTACTGCACATATACTCATATTTCACCCAACAAAATGTCCCGCTCTAATTAACATCTTTCCTCCTTATACACCCAACAGAGCTTTCAGATCTGAAAATCAGAACTTAATTACTGTCCATAAACCTAAACGCCCTGCTGGCCAACTTCTCCTATCTTTTTCACTAGGCAAAAAAATGGAATTCCCTTCCCTCCACACTAAGAACCATACCAAACTCAGAAAACGTCAAAACCCAACTATTCAAACACCTGTCCACTAAATGGAAATATACCTGCCTTCACCCAACATAATCCAAGAGGGTTCTCGCTCTGGCTCCCAAGCTCTACAACTCTTAGTTATCTTCCTATGAGCCTATCTAAGCTCGCAACAATTTTTATAGCTTCTCTCTATGCTCTCAAAAACTCCTACAGCTAACCTCACACAGCCCAACCCTGTGAATATTGTAAATAACATTCTACTGTTGATGTGTGTATGTAAAGCGTATTTACATTTTCTTAAAAGGTTTGTATGTAAACTGTTTCCACACCTAACCCATATCTGTTTTCCTCAAATGAAACTGCATGATCCCGACCTTCAAGCTTAATGAATTTGTTAACTATGCATGATATTGAATGCATTTATGAGTAACTATTCTACATAATATCTTTAATATTAACTATCAGTTGTATCCAAGTTGTATAATGCATCTTGGAGCTTTTCTCCCTGGGCCTTCACTGAAAATGGATCAATTCGGCCCAGTAGACTTCCCCGGTAACCAAATTGCAAATAAATAAATAAATGTATTAAACACTAATAATAACATTTCTATAAAAAGAATACTAGCATATATAACTAATTTAAATTATTTTAAATATTTTTTTAATAAGGAGATCCAGATTTTTATTGAAATTAGTTACACAGAGGATGCACACAGGTGGATTATATCTTATGTAGAAGGGCCAGTCTGGAGGAGATTGGATACTGTAAAGTGGTGGCAGGGGAAAGTGTAGTTAGGCAGCACAGGATGGTAGTTTGTAGGATGACATTGGTGATCAAGAAGAGGAGGAAGAGTGTGAGGGCAGCACCAAGGATCAAATGGTGGAAATTGAAAAAGGGTAATTGTGAGGTGGAGTTCAGGGAAGATTTAAGACAGGCACTGGGTGGCAGTGAAGAGTTACCGAATAGTTGGGTAACTACAGCAGAGCTAGTAAGGGAGATCGCTAGAAAGGTGCTTGGTGTGACAACTGGAAAGAGGAAGGAGGACAAGGAGACCTGGTGGTGGAATGAGGAAGTACAGGAGAGTATACAGAGAAAGAGGTTGGTGAAGAAGAAGTGGGACTGTGAGAAAGATGAAGAAAGTAGACAGGAGTATAAGGAGATGAGATGCATGGCAAAGAGAGTGGTGACAAAAGCTAAGGATAAGGCGTATGAAGAGTTGTATGAAAGGTTGGACACTAAGCAGGAAGAAAAGGACCTGTACCGATTGGCTAGACAGAGGGACCCAGCTAGTAAAGATGTGCAGCAGGTAAGGGTGATAAAGGATAATGAGGGCAACATACTCACAAGTGAGGAGAGTGTGTTGAGCAAATGGAAAGAGTACTTTGAGGGCTTGATGAATGAAGAGAATGAGAGGGAGAGAAGGTTGGATGATGTGCAGATAGTGAATCATGAAGTGCAGTGAATTAGCAAGGAGGAAGTAAGGATAGCTATGAAGAGGATGATGAATGGAAAGGCTGTTGGTCCAGATGACATACCTGTGGAAACATGGAGGTGTTTAGGTGAAATGGCAGTGGAGTTTTTAACTAGATTGTTTTATGAAATCTTAGAAAGTGAGAGGATTCTTGCAGAATGGAGAAAAAGTTTAGTACCAGTTTTTAAGAATAAGGGTGATGTGCAGAGCTAGAATAACTACAGAGGGATTAAATTTATCAGTCACATCATGAAGTTATGGGAAAGAGTAGTGGAAGCTAGGTTAAGAAGGGAGGTGATGATTAGTGATCAGCAGTATGGTTTCATGCCAGGAAAGAGCACTACAGATGCAATGTTTGCTCAGAGAGTGTTTATGGAGAAGTACAGAGAAGGTCAGAAGGAGTTGCATTGAGTCTTTGTGGATTTAGAGAAATCATATTACAGGGTGCCAAGAGAGGAGTTGTGGCATTGTATGAGGAAGTTCTGAGTGTCAGAAAAGTATGTAAGAGTAGTACAGGATATGTATGAGGGTAGTGTGACATCTGTGAGGTCTGTAGTGGGAGTGACGGATACATTTAAGGTGGAGGCAGGATTACATCAAGGATCAGCTCTGAGCCCATTCTTATTTGCAGTGGTGATGGACAGGTTGACAGACAAGATCAGACAGGAGTCCCTGTTGTCTATGATGTTTGAGGATGACATATTGATCTGTAGTGAGAGTAGGTAACAGGTGGAGGAGACCCTGGAGAGGTGGAGATATGCTCTAGAGAGAAGAGGAATGAAGGTCAGCAGGACTAAGACAGAAAATATGTGTGTGTGTGAATGAGAGGGAGGATAGAGGAATGGTGAGGATGCAGGGAGTAGAGGTGGTGAAGGTGGATGAGTCTAAATACTTGGGGTCAACAGTTCAGAGTAATGGTGAGTGTGGAAGAGAGGTGAAGAAGAGAGTACAGGCAGGATGGAATGGGTGGAGAAGAGTTTCAGGAGTGATTTGTGAAAGACGAGTACCAGTAAGAGTGAAAGGGAAGGTCTACAAGAGGGTAGTGAGACCAGCTATGTTATATGGGTTGGAGACAGTGGCATTGACAAAAAGGCAGGAGTCAAAGCTGGATGTGGCATAGTTAAAGATGTTAAGATTTGCACTGGGTGTGACGAGGGTGGACAGGATTAGGAATAAGTATATTAGAGGGTCAACCCAGGTTGGAAGGTTTGGAGACAAAATCAGAGAGACAAGATTACATTGGTTTGGACATGTGCTGAGGAGGGACGCAGAGTATATTGGGAAAAAGATGCTAAGGATGAAGTTGCAAGAGGAAGGCCTAAGATAAGGTTTATGGTTGTGGTGAGAGAGGGCATGCAGGTGGTTGGTGTGACAGAGCAAGATGCAAAGGACAGGAAGAAATGGAAACAGATGATCCACTGTGGCGATCCCTAACGGGAACAGCTGAAAGAAGAAGAAGAAGAATTTACACAGAGGATATATCTGAGATTTATGTATGGGATGCCTTAAAAGTATATATAAATGGTAAAATAAAAAATTGTTATGCTCTTAAGAAAAAGCAATGGGATAAAGATCTGATAGATTTAAAGGGGAAAAAATTAATAAATTAAAACAGATCAGTCAAAAAGGCAAGATAATGTGATAAAAGAAATTAATGAGTTAAACAAGTATTTAGAAATTATAAATCATAAAACTACGATAAATTTAGAGAAGATTAAATTAATCAACTATTCCATAAACCCAAAATCTATGCATAAATTAGGTTCCTGAATAAAAATCCTTAATAAATCTAATCATATTAAATAAATGTATTCTCCTGAAAGTAAGAAAATGGTAACTGATTTATAAGATTTAAAAAAATATATTTAGAAACCACTTTAATAAAGTTAATCAAGATAATATAACAAATGATTCTCAAGAAATAGCTAAAAGTTTCATAAAAATTACACTAAAAACAGGCTGACTGATGATCAAAAGAAATTAACAGATAAACCCATATTAATGTTTGAAATTAAAAGTAAAATTAACAAACTAAAACCTAAGAAAGCACCTCATAATGATGGCATCATATCAGAATTATATAAATTATTACCTAAAGAAGCTTTACATATTCTACATAATGTTTTTCTAGTAGCCAAAGATTTAACAAAAGTTCCTCCATCCTGGAAATACATGCTTATTTTCCCGAATTTTAAAGACCAATAAAAATCCTGCAGCGTTTTCATCATTTACACCAATTTCACTTTTAAATATTGATTATAAAATATTCATGGCATATATGCTACTAGATTACAACGATTTCTACCATATCTGATTCATAATAATGAAACTGGATTTATAATAAGTAGGAATGCTTATGTCAACATTAAAAGAATACTAACCATTATAGATTTTGCGGATAAGAAAAAATGTATAAAATTGTTAAGTTTACACATAAATAGTGCTTTTTACACTGCAAATTGAAAATGTTTATTATTGGGTTTAGAGGAGTATAATTCCTCAACATGTTTCTCACAACTCCTTAATTCACTTTATGGCAACTCTTTCACTTACATAAAACGTGTTTTTTTTATATATCATAGTCAATTCTAATTTCTAAAGGAACTAAGCAGGGTTGTCCACTTTCACCACTATTATTTACTTTAATTATGGAACCATTTGTGAACTTTATAAGATCGAGAAGAGATATTAAAGGTATACAGATAAATAAATTAAATTCTAAAATATTATTATTTGCAGATGACATTCTTCTGACTTTAAATGATAATAAAAATTATCTTAAGGATGTATTTAATGCAATAGAAGTCTTTCAGAAAAAAATATGGACTGATTTTTAATGAAAACAAAACTTTAAAATTTTAAATTTTAAAGCAAAATCTTAACAATACAATAGAAGAAAATTATAAAAATAATTTAGCTTTTATTAATGATCTTATTAATAAATGGAATAAGTTATTTTTTTTGCCATGGAAGACAGACTTTCTTTAATAAAAAAGATTTTCCCGAAAGGCTTTAAATGTAATACAATCCCTTTCACTACCCTCATCTACAAAAAATATTAGAAAATGTAATTCTTTAATTCTTAAATTTCTTTGGCATCCTAACAAACCAAGACTGGATCTAAATCATCATGCAAGAGACTAGTCCCTAGGTGGAATTGGAATGCCAGAAATAGAATTATATTCATTATTGTCATTTATAAAATCATTTCCCTTATGGTTAAATAAAAACTATAATGCCAAATGGAAAGATATATAAGAAAGTATATGTAAGCATCCAAATCAGAAAGTGTACACACTGCAAAATTAGGTAACAAATAATAATTTCCTATGGATGTTAAAACATATATATGTATATATATATATATATATTTTTTTTTTTTTATTTAAATAAAATGAATACATTTAAGGAGAATAATTGGATATACTGGTATCAACTGATGGATGGAAATAAATTACAAACCATAAAATATATAACTACTAAATGTAATCTAAGCAAAGATATGTGGTTAAATATACACAATTGTAAATATTCAACAGAAAATAAGATTAATTTAATGCAACCATCACTAAAAATATTGTTCCAAAATGCATTGATTTATTAATAAAATTAACGCATCAGAAAATAATTGAAAAAGGACTTTTATCCAGAATATATACAATTAAAAATGTAGAAGAACACATTAATGAAAGCTATTGGGATTATTTCAAAACTATAAATAATTAGTCTTATTATTCAAGCAAGGAAAATCAAGAAATATATGTTGACATCTTCAAAACAAACTACTTCTTCTATAAAGTGGAGATATTTACATGGAAATGTATGCATAAAATGTTCTTAACTCCACATAGAATAGAATCAATATATAAGAAAAAAATAATTTGTTGGAGATGTAAGACAAATGATAAAGCAGACTGATAACACATGTTTTTGACTGTAAAATTATTAAACCATTCTGGGAAAAAGTTAATATTTGTTACTCTTTATTTAATGATAATTTCACTCTAACCAAATCATTAATGTTCTTCAACATACCAATACCTGAATGTGTAAAAAAAGTAGATTACCTGCTTTTATGGAGTATTCTATGAATAGCAAGGAAAATATTTACCAAGAATTGGAAGAATGTACAAACTGCAGTGATGAAAGAACTCATAAATATGCAACCAATGTTTGTCATTATGAACTGCTAACAATCAAGATGAGAACAACTGGAATTACCACAACTTACATCTTGATGAAACTTAAAGAACTGTTAAATAAACAAAAATAAATATGTTAGCAACAAGAACTGATCTTTTTATTGATTCTAAGAATATTTACAGTTTTAGGTATTAAGTAGACACCTTTGTAAATCTTTGTTTTAGTTATGGTCTACTCTACTTGGTTTGTTTAAATGTTTCATTTCTATATTTATTTTAAATGTTAAAACCTGTTATTTATTAAAATCAATAAAAATATAAAAAAAAATCACCAAAACTTGGCTCCTTCTATAGGGCTAAACATTGCCTAACAGATCAAGTAAGGATTATATTTGGAGCTAGATACCTCATTTCTTCTCTATTATATGCTTTCCCCTATTCTTATAAATATCAGCACTATGTATACAACTAGCCTCCTACTAATACAAAATAGCTAAATTTGCAACCAACCAACCAACCAGCCTTATAAAACACACCATTACCTTGCATTAAAGCAATTAAACTGGTTGAACTCCCAAACTATTTGACATACTTACAACTAATCATTGCACACATCCTATTGTACTCTCCAGACAAATGCCTAGCATTACAAAATATTCTGCTGTACTACTCGCCCAACAGAGACCTTCACTCTAGCAAAAAAAAAAAAAAAAAATGTATTTTGTATAAGTAACACATTCAACACTGCTGGAGACTATCTCTACTTTCATTATGTGTCAAAACTCTGGAATGAAATCTCTACACAGTTAAAAAAGAAAACATAAATTGTTACCTCTTTATCTCACACCCACCAATAACTACAATTATTCTTCTATTTATCTTACTGTTCATTTCCATTACTTCTCCTTCATATCATTCTTATCCTTTTTTAAGCTACATTCTGCTTGTCTGTCTGTAAATTATCACATGCAACAACATCCCAATTTGATATTTTCCCTGTAGCCATCATTCTACAAATACATTAATTGTTATTATATGTTATTCCTCTAGTCAATGATTAGCAAATGTATGTTAATTTTTCTCATGATTTGTTTGTGTTAAAATGTTATGTTCATTTAAGAAATATTAAAAAATATTTAAAAATCATGCAAATAAGCTCATGTATAGATGTTTTAACCTACATTTATAAATGATCATTATGTATAACATAAATGTGGAGCTTTTCTCCACAGGCCTCCTCTGACAATGGGTTTTGCCCAGTCAGGCTTTTCTGAGTTAATAAAAACAAACAAATAAATAAATAAATACATTCCTTTTAGTCCTTAAAAAAGAAAATATCTACTTCTGCTATGAATTAAATCTCTTGTGTCCTTAAAAGGACAGTCAAGACAGCACATCAACGTCATTGTAGACACACACTGGCAATCCTTGCATCTGCTCATAAACAGACTATTTAACCACATCCTAAAGACCTCCCCAGTCAAGAGAACCAAACAGCTTCCTTGATAGAATTAAACTAATGAAAGACTTCACTAGCAATAATTTCACAGACTGCATAATAATGAACAATGTACTTCATGGATCATGTGACCTAATAAAGCCAGTAGTGTGGATGTAGTATGCACACAGTGAACCACCTTCACTCATGCATTGACATGATGCTACGAGCACAGTTGGTAAACATGAAAAGTCCTGTAAATCATAGTCCTTACTAATTCATTGCTATAAATGGAAACATAGAGAGAGTATAGGACAGTCAGAAACGGGAAGAGTAAACAGAGGGACATATGAAAGAATATGAGGGGAGAGTGGGATGGAGGTGAGGAAACAAGTTATAATTGTGCTGTCTTTCTATTTATTTATTTTGGGGCAGATGCCCATTTTTCCTTTTTCCAAAAAGGGAAAGTTAGCAAGATGAATGTGTGGAGAGGAATGAAGATGTTGGGATGTTACCAGGTGCAGCAAACACTAAAGAGTGACAAAAACAAACAGGTGAGCTGATGACACAAATGTGGGACTCAGAGGAGAGATACTGGCAGACAGATGGACAGATAGAGGGAGTCAGGACAATCAGTGATTGGGAGGACCAGACCACAAACTGGGTATGGAACTGAAAGATAAAGAAAGGGGACACCATAATGTGGGATAGGTTGGGATGACAGCTGACTGCTGTGCTACCCAGTACTGCAGCCAGAGGACAGTCACCTCTATGACTATTATTATGGCTGACTCAGCCACTTGTGACCTGTTGGTCATGTGACAGTTGAGCATTTCTGCCAATAATGTGGAGATGTGCCTAATGCCACCAATGCAGGTGTCAACTACATGTTGAGCAGTGCCATCAGCTGCCTTTCAGCTCCTTTCTTTTGACATTTTTTGACCCACTGCTGATGTCCCCTGATGTGGACCCTATGACTCCCACTTAGAACAGACCATTCGAGGCCACCAAGGAACCCTCCAGGTCTCTTTCAGCTGGCAAATCCAATGCAGAATAGTGCTAAACTCTCAAAGTAGCACAGGCCACATAGAAACCCATCTGCATAGCCTTGTCACCGGAAAACTTAAACCCAGCTACAATGCCCACAAAAAATGACCCAACTTCATGTTGTTGTGACTCCAGCCCCACCTGTGGGCAATTCCCAACTCCCCATAAACAATCCCCAAACCTGCTTCAACCAGCCATTGATGTACCTCATCCTTACCTGTCTCAAACTGCACTGATTCTTGCATGCCTTAATGAATAACTAATAAATTAGGATTACCTGCGACCTCATTGTGCACCACTCCAGTGGCTGGAACATCCAGCACAGCAGAATATACCACCCTTCAATTCCATTTCCTTCAGGCCACCAACTGATGCCCATTCTGTGCTTCCCATCTGCAAAAGAAAAGAAAACTGTAATTCCTCTACACACACATAAGCCAAAACTTTTTAATGACAAAATTAGGCACTGCCAAGGGCCTGCCATGCTCTTCAGCTGCACAGTTACTACACTGCCCCGCATCCCCTATCCTCAGTAACCTGGCACCCCCGTATCCTTCAACAAATCCTTTTACAGCCAGCAAAGGAACATACTGCAGCAAAAATGGCATTATGACACAAGCAGTAATAACTAAACCACTGCATTTGAATGACACCTATTAAAATGCAGAACGAAAAGTGAACTACCAACTCGAGTATGTTACAACTAAACAGTGCAGATGAGGGATAATTTAAATATCCACATACCTGGGTTAACTCATGATTTCCATACAAAATTCAATACAGTACTATATGAAGCAAGTTAACTTTATTTCACAAAACAGTCTTGGGAGCATTTCTGTAAGCAAGCACTACAAGATTATCCCTGCATAATCACTCTTACACAAATTAAAATTAAAAAAAAAAAAACTACATATCCATCTGTTAAAGAGTGCTACCTTGGCAACTTCTTCCATGTGCTGTTTGTTCTACAAGTGGCTATAACAGCAACATGCATGCTGCAATGAAACTTAAAATGCTTAAAAAAAGAGCAAAATACCTCCATAATGTACCCATACCTCTCAAGTGTACCTCACCTTGAGGAATGTTCTCATTTGGGGTCATAAAAGTTCATGTTCCTCAAAGTTTCACATTGAAAACATCTGTCACACATTCCGTGTTGACAATTTAACTAATCAATGGTAAATAGAACTGAATCATTATTTCATTAAAAAGTCTATTCTATAAATAAAATTAGAACATTTTAACCATCCCAAGAGCGTCCTATTTAAAGTTGTTAGTGAGCCATAAGTGTTTAATCTTTTACCCATTTTTTTCACATTATTAGAGGCAGCATTCCTCATCTTGTAGAGGGAAGGAGAAACAATAATCCGAGTAAAGAAAAATTAAACCATTCATACTTCTGCCAATACAGCAGATTACAGAGCCTACAATGGCATCTGTGTTAAAGGGGCAGCTTTACCTAACATAACCCCCATAACATTCCCAAACTGACAACAGGTTTCAGATGAGAAGCAGATCTTTAGCAGTGGCACTCACCTTCATGGCAAAGCCACCATCTTCACTCAACCACTCATTCTCACAAGAGACAAACCTGTGCAGGCTCCTCTTTTATGGCATCCATTTACTTACCATTTCAACTCACTGAAAAGGTGGCATACTTAGCATTATGTGCATCAAACACATTTTAACTGCGAACATCTTGGGAAACAAATTAAAGTGGGGCAAATAACCTCAACTGTGACCATGAGGGTGAATGAATCCAAGAATACTGGTAAAGTCAATGAAAGGATATTCACTAAAACTCTAACCTCCCATCACCACCTAGACACTGCCTGCCCACCCCACGTTTGACACACAAGTAGTCTCCCAACCTTAAGAGCAATGTTAAGAGACCCTATCTTTGGTCTCCTGCTAACACTTGCCTTGCCCCTCAACCTGTCAGAGAAAGCAATGGACAGATGAAGTGCTCCATCCCTTTCATAGGTCATTTTAGGTTAACCACCTGGCAGGGATTATATTACAAGTATTGTGCTTTACCAATTCAATCCCTTCTTACAAACAAGCACTGCGACCCCTCTACCCAATGAACCTCAATCAAAGATGGGAATCAAATCATTTACCTTGTATCTATGAGGCAAACACATTATCACTATAGCCCCTTTTAATGTCTACTTTAAGCTAGCTGTCAGATCTGGGGACTCAAAATTCGAAAATCCTCAAAATTTAAAAGGATGGACCTAAATTATGAGATAAAATCAGTCCATTCTGCCACATCTGCTTTCTGAAGGGTAGGAAGTCTAAAACTCAAATGTCTGTCATCATCTCCTAACTTTGAGCTTTAATGATTTGCCAGGAATTTGCCAGATAATCACAATTTTATAAAAAAGCAGAACTTTGATATTGATCTTACAAACCCAGAAAATAAACGGAACAGGCCCCGCAAAAGCATAAACCTACAAAGGACCCACAGTCTACAAATCAAAAGCCTGTCACCATCCCCAACTGTAATCTCCAATGATTAGCCACCAGCCTACCCAACAAACAATTTCACAAAATGGACCAACACGTAAAACATAAATCCAGACACTCTGTGAAAATCTGTACAACTGAGAGTCAGGCTACCCCTTGTGTGACAGTTAATGCCACACCACGCATGCGCGAGGGACACCTGATAACAAAACAACTTGCAGCCCACAACAAGCCACTTGCGGCTCCTCAACATCTGAAAGCAAGAAGTCTGTGCAAAGCAATAATCTGAAGTGGGACAAAGGACCAATAATCACAGAATAAGGCCCCCACTAACTAGTAAAGTCAGGCTCCAGGTATCAGCAGTCCAATCCCTTTTTTGTTTTCTTACAAAACTATTACAGTTGTCCGAACTATATGACTCAACAACAAGCTTGCTACAGTAAAGAACAAAATCCCTCAAATGCCATTCAGCGAAAGTCAGTGCAACAGTACACTGAGAAATATTTGCTTACCTTCTAAAAGGAAAGGATTAGGGAACACTGGAAATTTACACAAACTACACTACACAAGCTTCCAGAACTGCAGTCATTTAGATCACATTCTTTATTTGAATAAAATTGCTGTTAAAATCAGTACTCGTAGAGCAAACAGAGAAAGATACAGAACTTATTTGCATGTTTACTTAACACATCAAATAAACTTGAGTTTCTAATAACATAAAAATCTTAAGTTAATAACTGCAATCCTGCATCTCCATACAGTAATTTGACTGAAATACTTATTGTCTGTTGACTACAATAGTCTCTTTCTTTATGTGTTGTTTTGTTCGTGACAATCTGGACAGTGAGAAGTACATTCTTATGCTAATCATCCCTTCCACATCCCTCTCAGCCATTAGTCATGCTGTGAGCATGGATTACTAACGGCCATCACTCACTGGCACCACAAACTTCCATCACTCACTGGCACCACAAAGCCCATGAAGAAGCTCCTATGAAACCATAAAGAAAAATGTGGACACAGGAATGAGCTACTACAAAAAAGAAAGTGCCTTTTGTACAACACTTTGCTCACAGACAAAAAAAAAAAAAAAAAATTCTTCCCCATATTATCAATACCCCCTAGCATAGACAAGCAACCGAAGCTACTACACTGCTCTCTTCACGCACTACACCAGCACCACCGACACAAATGCAACTCTTCACCTGAACTCCATACAAAACCTGCAGCCATTCTCTAAACAATGAAAGACCATACTGAGAAATGCTGTAGTGTGGTCCAGCCCTGAGACAATGAAACACCAGCAAACAAAACCCTAGGCCATTAACAATGTGAACAACAGCCAAAACCCACTCACCAACTCCGTAATTAATCACAAAGCAACTGTGTAGCCAAGCAGCCCTCCCCATACCCAAAAACCTGTAACCAGCCCATCATACCCCATCAGTGAACATATATAATGGGTAAAGGGAGAAAAAAAAATAAACAAAATAGTAACTCACTCAGCCTGTACCATCATACCTCACTAAGCCCCAAGGCCCACCTGCTCTCCAAAATACCTAAAGGTCAACTTGGGTGTAACACTTGACATAGCATGTGGTTTCTTACCCAGCTGCAATCACATAAAACCCATTAAGACCCTCCTTACAGTTACCTCATTTCCTCCCAATCCCCCTACTTTCCATTTCACCCTTTCATCCCCCCCCCCAAGTAACTTTCTTCCACTACCCTCTTAATTACCATTACTATTTCTACCTATCTCACACCTGAAGATGTCCCTGGACAAATTGGTTCGTTACCAAACCTCATTTACCCTTAATCACCTGATTAACATAACTGTTTCATAAAAAAACAGAGCAAGACATTGTACTATGGAACTTTGCTGAAGAGCAAAAGAATAGCAGTAGAGAGGCATGAGAAAGCTATAGTTGTTATGCCAAGTCAAGATGGAATAGTGACATGGGGATAATGTGAGATTAATAAAACTACAGCCCTACTAAGATACAGTTAGTAACAAAAGTAAAATAAAAACATCTTTTCTTAAAAATCAAACTTGTTTTTTTGGAACATAAAATGCAATGACTTACTTGACGAGTACCATTTCACATGAGCATGAAGTTAGGAGAACTGGTGAACCAGTAAGTTATCCATGTTGTGTGTGTGCGTGTGTGTGTGTGTGTGTGTGTGTGTGTGTGTGTGTGTGTGTGTGTGTGTGTGTGTGTGTGTGTGTGTTTGTGTTTACTGTGGTAAATTTGTTTACTCTGCTTTGCACCCTCTATATTCAGGAGAAAGCTCTGCATCTCCTACAACCCTAAAAAGGGATAAAGTTTAGTATCTCAGAATGAATTAATTAATGAGTGAAAACATAACCACTTGCATTGCAGTTGCTTTCATGGCTGAGGTTGCAGTCATTTTTACTATATACATTCACTAAATATCCTGAGGTACTGCCAGGCAACAGTTATATCTCATAGGATATGAATGCCAGTCAGCTTGTATATTGTTCTTAATTATGGTGAGTTGCATCACTATCTAGTCATCCTCCTAGGGAAAGAGAACTCCCTTTCCTTCAGATTAAACTGTGACTGGTAATACTGAAATACGTTTGCATATCTCTTTCAAATGATCTGTTCCGTTTTACCTCTTTGTTGTTTAGAATTACCTCTTTAAGAAGTACAGTTTTTAGTTGGAGACAAAACAAACAAACAAACAAAACCAAATGATGTACACTGGAATTCAGCCTAATTCTGATTTTTTGCATACTTTGCCTATAACTGTTAATGCAGTCATTAATTTAGGTGATAAATAATAGATGTGTATTGTTTTTAGATATGCAACTTTATAATGACCAGGATGAGCTAAAGGCATAAACAGCATCCTGTGAAGGTAACAATTAGTGCACCGAGCACTGATCTCATTTCCTGTACACGGCATATTTTATCTGTCCTTGTTAATGGCATCAGACTAGTGAGTAAAAGAAAGTAATGTATTTGCTTTCAGCTTTAATCTAAGATCTTAAGTCATTTTCTGTAAAGAAACAGTAAAGGGACTGGAAGTGACAGCTTAGATACACTTGCACGAATTCATAAAGCAGTCTCTTGCAAACCCTCCAGAAGCAGTTTCATAATAATTTTAGTTTATTGTCTATGTTTTAGTGATGCTTTGTAGGCCCTAAAGGAATTTCAGTTCTAGTTAAATAGGCTCATATGGGAAGGTATATATGTCTGCTTAAATTGACTGTATCTGTAACCCAGCTCACCCCACTTATTTGATGCAGAGTCATTATAAGAACTGAACTGGTCTGCTGAGGGCTGGATAATCATCAGGTGTAGATTCCTGCTTATTACTTCCTTGCAGGACACATCAGACATAATGAAAGCAGACAGATCACTGGTGATCATTTCTAAAATGTTCACCAAGTTAATCAAGTGAGAGCGGGCTACTGAACATGTTCCATCAAGCAATTTTTTGTGCATGGTCTTGCTTCCTATACTATGCAGACAAGAAAAGAAAACAGTTTATTGTCATAAGAAACACATTTATCAGTTCATTCAGTCCAGGATGATTGTAATATCATTACGAAAATAGGTTATTTCATTACTAAAAATATTTCTAGAAAAGTTCTTTCGCCATCTATGCAGGCCAGTTAATTCTGTACTCACTGAAAATCTGCAGAATTTAAAGAATGATTATTAATTAGCTAAAACAAAGCAGATGTGAGAACAAGGTCCCAGGTACTTCTAGAAATGTGTCTGTATGATTCCCACAAAATAGTCTTGCCGCATATAGATAAGTAGTGCACCTTTTCATACCACCAAAATGTGAATACAGGCTTGACTTAACTGTATTCATGGATTATAAATGTATGCACTTATACAGCCAAACTGGAAGCAAAGCTCTCTTCACCCAAGACTGGACTAGGCAGTCAAGAGGAGAAGGTAAACACTTGCACCACACCACACTCATCACATAGTTCCTTAAAACCTACACCACCAAAATACACACATAGAAACACAAAACAGACACCTGCATTCGCGGAGGCTCTCAATAAAAACGTGTCCAAGCAACAGGAACCTCCAAAGCAGAAAAGCAAGTAAACTCCACCCCCCAACACAACCCAAATGACACATGGCCCACAAACTCAGTGTGCCACTCAACCACAGCCCATAAGGCATAACAACAGACCCAACACTCTAGTCATAGGTGACTCTATAGTCAGGCACATTGATGTCCCACTCACCAGGCTAAACAAGGAGAAAGTTACTGTTAGCTGCCTCTCAGGTGCCAGGATCTGCCACATAACGCACGCACTCAGGTCACTCCACAACAAGAACAAATATGACACTGTCACTCCACAACAAGTACAAATATGACATTGTCATTGTCTATGCTGGTGTGAATGACCTGAGACGTACCTCCCTGGACTACATGAAAAGAGACATGGAGGAGCTCTCCGATCTTGTAGCCCAGGAAGGTATGACCCTAGACCTGAGTAGCATCCTGCCATCACGCAGAATGATACCACAGTACAAGGACAAAATGATTGACTTCAAAAATTGGCTAAGCTTCTGGTGTCATTCTAAGGGGATCCAGTATTTGTCTGCCTGGGACGACATGATCGACAGACCACGATGCTTTGCCAGAGATGGCCTGCACCTGTTGCCCTTGGGATTCCGGATACTGGCTAAGGCTCTTGCCACCCCTATAGTGCCTTTTTTAGGCAAGGTTCAAATGACAAATTCACCACCGTAACAGGTACAAGCAAGCAAAATCTGAGGGTAATGCTACTCAATGCTAGAAGTCTAAACCTCAAAATGCACTCAATCGAGGCACTCCTTAAAATGGAGAACATCAACATCTGTGCAGTGACAGAGACCTTGTTCAAAGCTCCAGAGAGCACCCCTGCATTACAGGCTATAATTTATACCACACCTATCGGTCACCTAACCCGGAACGAAGCACTAAAGTTGAAGGCGTGTCCATATTCATTAAGGATATCCACACCTCCAGGCTAGTTGCACAGCATAATGCATCCGAGATTATCCAAGTGCAACTAACTCTGGGCAAGACCGCAATCCAAATTGTAGCTTGCTACCGACCGCCCACCATGCCCCAGGATTCCCACTCCTCATTTCTTGATACACTGGAAAAGATTAGGGTACAACCCAACACTTTAATAATGGGCAATTTCAACTACCCCACCATTAACTGGGAAAACTACTAATGTACCAACTTTTTTGCTCAGCGTTTTCTGGAATTCGTAAATACTAACAACTTGGATCAACTTATTCACACCCCCACCAGGGACAGCAATATCCTAGACCTGGTCATTACCAACATGGGAAACCGGTGTTCCACACCAGAGGTCAATTCCTCTTTGGTCAGATCCAACCACAAGCTAATCACCCTAGACATCCACATCCTGCCCCCACCCCCAAGTAGGGAAACCACTGTAAAAAACAACTTCACACTTCTTAAGACAGAAGTGGCAAACTTCATGACACCCATGCAGATGGACAATAGAGGTACAACTGCTGAATCCTACACAAATGCACTTTATAAGCACTTGCATGAGTGCATGGATCATGCTATCCCTAATAGAACCAAGATACTACGCTCCAAAAAAAGGAAGCCAGTCTGGTGGTCCTCTGCCATAAACAAACTCTACAACAGAAGAAAGAAATTGTTGCAAAAGAGAGTAAAATCCCATGACTGGAGGAACTCCCTGGTCAACCTCAGTAAGAAGCTGAGATCCCTTATAAAATCCTCCAAAGCTAGTTACAAAAACAAAATTGCCACTGGCTCTAAAGATAACCACAAAGCATTCTATAGCTATGTTAAGAATCTCAATGGCAACACTCAGATCTGCTCTGAGTTACAGCACAATGGCACTAAATATACAGAACCAAGTGATATTGCCAACATCCTGGTGGATAGGATCAGTGCTAACTTTACCCCCCTCTCACCCCCTAGAGGGCCCATCTCTGTACTGGAAGAATGCAAAGTTCCTGTAATCACGGCTGCACAGGTAAAAAACACACTCTCCAAAGCCAAGAATACAGCATCCATAGGACCTGACAATATCCCAGGCTGCGTTCTACATGAACTACAGAATGAACTGGCGCCCTACCTAAGTACCATGTTCAATCATAGCCTCACCTCAGGCTTTGTGCCCACTGAATGGCGCACCATGATGGTTATCCCACTCCACAAAGGGGGTGCCACTATGGACCCCGGGAACTACTTCCCCATTAGCCTGACGAACCTGGTCTGCAAGGCCATGGAACGTATCATCATGGAACTCATAAACAAAGACACTGGTAATCTCCAAACTCTGGACCCTACCAAGTTCGGGTTTTTAAAAGGCAGATCATGTCTCCTAAACCTGATTGATTTCTTTGAAGCAGTCACCAAAGCCATAGATGAGGGTAAGGTGGTTCACACAGCTTATCTAGATCTCGCCAAGGCTTTCAACACCATCTCCCACTCTGGAATTATAGATAAGCTCACTAAACTAGGTATAAATCCCTATGTCACAAGATGGGTTGCCAACTGGCTCATGGACAGAACCCACAATGTGAAAGTAGTAGACTCCAAATCCAACTTCAGACCAGTGACAAGTGGAGTACCACAGGGTTCAGTCCTGGGTCCTCTCCTGTTTGTTATCTACTTCTCTGAAGTACAGGCTAACACAGAAGGTCTTTGGCTAACAAAGTTTGCAGATGACTGCAAACTAGGAGCCATAATGGAAACTCCTAACGATGTGGACATACTACAAAAGGGCCTCACAGAGACAGATGCCTGGTGTCAAAGCCATGACCTGAAGATCAATGCCAAAAAGTGTATTGTCATCCCCTTTGGTAAAAACTCTTTACCCATGAACTACCACATAGCTGGTAGTCTACTTAATGCTGAAAGTGTGACAAGAGACCTTGGGACATAGGTGGACAGTAGTCTCTCCTTTGATAATCACATCACCACAGAGGTCAGGAAATCCTTCTATGTAGCACACCTCATCACAAAAGGTTTCTCATCCAGAAAAAAAGAGGTCATTGTTCCCCTCTACTCATCACTCATTAGCCCCATTATAGAATACAATGCCCCTTTTGGTATGTACCTCACAAGATATCTACAACAACTGGAAAGGCCACAGAAATACATCACAAAGAGGATTACTGGCCTCAAACAGATGCCCTATGCAGGCCGTCTCAAAAAACTCCAGCTTTACTCCGTCACATATCGACTACTCAGAGGTGATCTCTGCCTAACATACAAAGCTATGTCAAACCCAGAGCTGTTGGACATGCTCCACTTAATGAAATTCCAATCCCTCCGAGCTACACGCTCTAGGGACCAAAACCTTGTCACCACAATAAACAGAACATGCTGGAGGAATAGATTCCTATCCCAGAGACTTCCCATACTCTGGAACAGACTATCTATCTATGTTAAACAGAGCTTCTCATTAGCACTCTTCAAGAAAAATCTTGATGATTGGATGGGGAAATAGGAAATTCACCCCAGGGATCACTTCTGTGGCTCTGCTCGACAGGGGCACAGGGAAATAATTTTCTTGGGTGGTGAAAGTCATGGTAGCTTTTTGGCTAGGCTTATATAGGCCCTAGGGCTAATAGCCTAGTACCTACCTATGAACCTATTAAATGCTGAAGTGTAACAGGCAACTCATGACCTGATATCATTAGTAAGATACTTAAAAGAAAAAAAATAATTTTGGCATGTAATACAACATGAATGAGGCAGGTAGACATCCTTGGATCCCAAAGGATCATGAGTCTGCACCCCTGTTGGACTTATTCAAGCAGCATTTTTTGTGGCTGTGCAATCCAATCCAGGAGTGCCAGTCCTTTCTGCATTCTGAGCAGCAGTAGTTATATGTCGAAATGGTGTCATCCCTGATGAAGTTCTAGTGTTCTGGGACAAAAGCACTTGTCTGTTTTCTGTGGATTTAATAAAGCTGTGTTTTGCACTTGGACTACTTCTGGATTTATTTTTCCACTTGAATAAGCATTCTGTTACTTCAGTGAGGATTTCAGCTGCCCTGTTTTCCACTTGGATTGATTCTTTGGCTTGAATAAGCATTTTGCAACTTCAGTGGGGATTTCAGCTGCCCTGTTTGGCTTTCTGTCTTTTAAAATTTCAGTTTGTTAGGGTTTTGTGTAGAAATGGGGTTTTGTGTACTTTTTTGGAAGTTGTATAAGTCAGTTAGGGTAGGTAGGTGAGAGTGTGTGTATATAAGGTTTAAAAGTGGTCTTTTATATATATGTCGTGTGTATGTTTCTCATGAGATGAGTATAACAGTGTAAAATGGGGGAGTAGGGCACATTACATTAAGCATTTTTTTTTTCTTGTGTTAGTGCAACCTCAGAGTTGGTATATATGAGGAGTGGGGATGTGGGGGGTGCAAGAGGGCTTCCCCCTACTTATAGTTCGTAGTGCTATGAGGTTTGTTCTATTGTTTATGTGCATTTATCTGGAGAGAGGGGTGGGTATTCTATTTGTCTATAGATTTCAATGTTTTGGGTGTCAGTATTTTGCTTTTCTGTTTTTGTGCTTTTTTGTTGTTTTGGTCTCGAGATACTGAAATTCAATATTTCAGTATCTCCAGGTTTGAACGTCAATCCAGATATAGATACAGATATAGATTTCTATCTCTCTATATATGCACATATATCTATATAGATAGATAGGTATAAACAATGGTATATCTACAGTATATATAAGATTTTTCTGGTATAATCGTGCCTCAGGTCAAAAATAAGGATGGAGTACCAAGTTGTTTTGTAAATATTCAATAGGACCATACACATATTGAAATATACATCAGTTTTAAAAAGGTATGGCATCTTCAGTGGGACACCGCAATACTTGAAATACTTAGATATGCATTTAATTCAGGACACATATTAATTGCAGTCAGAGCATAAGCTTGAATAGTGTTCAAATCTGTATAACTGAGCAGTATGTGATTTGTATTGTTTAGAGAATGCAAAACAGACAATCAAGAAGTATATATTATCACAAGGTAGCAACTCTGTAGCATAGAGAGATATAGGCCTGATTATGATGCAGGTGGCCCTAGTTCAACTAGTGGCTCAGGTGTCTGTTGCCCATGACTGGGGAAGATGGGCGTTAATGTTGGTTTCTGGGTCACCCATTCTGGAGATGGGGATTTGGCCATAGCTCATCATACCAGTGATACTTAGCAAGAGTACGAGGTGTCCACAAAGTGGAGTTCTAAGTTGGCTGAGCTTGGGTTACCATAGTCCACTGCACTCAATAGGTAGGGAAAAATAGCATATAGCAACACATTTCTCCTTGGGAGATAGTGAGTAGAGACATTAATGAGCTTCTGAGGTGAAGAATAATCCTTCCAGTGGAAGTGGGTAAGCTGAGCCCCAGGAGAGCAAACTGGCATTGTCTCTACATCCTTTTACAGGCCTGAATGTACCCATAAAGACTTACAAGTAGAAAGTAAAATGTCATGGTCATTCAGAAGCCAGGCAGCTGAAATACTGGTATGTAAAAGGTCATTTACATATATGCCATTAGGCTGTACTACAGGAAGTTTAAGATATTACTAAGTGAATACTCTAGCTTGGCTGGATCTTTTTTGTATTTCTTATTTCCTGTTTTTCAGACATCAATAATGTCTCAACTATTTTAATTTCAGGACATGCTGTGGGGGTCTTTGTACTGCAAGCATGCCTACTACAGAAACGTCACTCTCTCTTCAAGGTTTCCAAATATTTTTCTGGTACAGCTTTTGTTGTTCTTCTTCCACTAGTTGTACAATTCATGAAAATTTCATTTTTCTACAATTTCAAAAGGCTGCTGCCCATTTACAAGGAGCTTGTTATCAGCAGTTGTTTCTAACCCAAGTATTATATTTTACAATTTGAATTTTCTGTTGTGAACACTCCTCTTATGTGCTCTTAGTTTTTGTCTCCTGGTTTCTCCCCATAAGTTATTTTACTGTATTAACAATATTTCTATTTGTAAATACATTTATTAAATTATCACTTAAGACACAAGCAAACATACAGTAGCAAAAAGAAAACAAACCATTTAACATTTTTGCTTTTAAATACATCCCCGGATTTTGCAAGCCTTGCATGGTGTGCAGGATTAGTGCAGGAGCTCCAGCAGGCAATATGCCTGCTGTTCGATCCAGGAATAACCTGTAGGGGTGTGGACGAGCGCTCCTGCACTAATCCTGCACAGACTCAGCCTCTGTATGCAAATTACCTCATTTGCAGGAGGAATCCATGCAATTGAGGTGAATTTGCGATCCAAGAAGCTGGAAACTGGCTGTGCAGGACTAGTGTAATCTGCATAAATGTACTCCACCAATAACAGAGTACATTTTTGTAAATTACAAAATGGAGCCATGACAGCTCCAAATAAAGGGTGGATATCACGCAGAAAGCATGCCAATGGCTAAGTATAAGGCCAGTGGCATGGAAAACACTTGAAAAAAAATCAACTTTTATTTCTTTTTAGCTAATCTCGGCTGTTTAAGCATAGGCCAGCGGCACGCAAATGGGATTGGGGGGGGGGGGGGAGGATAAGAAAATAAACCTAAAATAAGCATTCTAACTAAAATCACTATTCTGCCATTATACCTAATGGCAGGCAGAAGACAACATGGCCAGTGAATAGTGGTTGCTAAGGGGGGAGGCACAGTGTGGGACATGTAACTATGCATTAGCAGGCAATCCTATGCAAATGAGGTGAATGATAGTGAATCCCAGATCTCCCCTGCATGCTAGTCAGCTCCAAACAGTGTAAGAGCAGGAATAGCTTGGTGCAAGCCTAGGAGTTAGCTGACATCATAATGGGGTGTGTCAGGCATACTGTAAGTGGATTGGAGCCCTGTGGCTCAGGTTTTCTCCTAGCTTAGCACAGCTAAGCAAGGGGGTATGTCTAAGGCTGCCTAGCACTCTTTACATTGCCTAAGCGAGTGTGCACGCCATGCACTGAGTTTTAAAGAAAAAAAAAAGTAAACCAGGAAACAGCAACTCTGTGCACATTTAAGCACTGTGTTTGTGCGGCACACCCCCGGGCTTAAATAGGAAGGCAATGGGTAGGGAAAACAGCAGTAGGAAGGTAATCTAGGAGAACTAGCATAGCTGGCAGGTGAAATGTATCAGAATCAGCCAATTACACAGGCAGCAGACCAGCCCAACACAGAACACTACTATAAACCATGCAAACACCTTCCCCTCTGGTTTTTCCCATACTCTAAGCCACCGGTGAAAACAAGTGGGGAACTTTTAACAAGCAAAACAACAAAATGATAGGGACTGCAGCAGGCATCATACAACAACATGTGGAAGAAGCTGAGAGTGATGAGGATGTGAATGCTGTCGACCAACCCACAGTGAGGAGATGGAGAAGAGTGCACAGACCCAGGGTAACCTACCAGGGGCTACATGAGCTGGAGATAGTGGAGCGCTATATGGTGGACAGGGACCTCCAACAGCAAATTGTTGAGCTGTGCCAACCATGCCTGACACACTGAACTAACAGAGGGGAACTCGTTCCAGTGGATACCAAGGTATGTGTAGGCCTAGGAATACTAGCCACGGGTACCTCCCAAAGCTCAACTGGGGATATCATGGGGATCTCACAGGCATCAGAATCCAGAGTATTCCACAAGTTCCTGGATGCCATTTCAGCACATGCTGGTGAGCACGTATATTTCCTCAACACCCGTGAGGTGTTGGCCAGCAATATTCATCTCTTCCAACAAATAGCAGAATACACTGAGGTAGTGGGTGCTATAGACTGCACACACATATGCATCAAAGCACCACCCGGTGATCAGGGTAGGGTCTACATCAACCGTAAGTGCTTCCCCTCCATCAACTGCCAGGTCATGTGCGATGCCCAGGGCATTATAATGAATGTCTGTGCTAGCTGCCCTGGAAGCTATCACAATTCCCAAATCTGGCATCTGACACAGCTGTACTAGAGATTTGCCAATGGGGACATCTCTTATGGCCACCTAGTGGGGGATGTTGGCTATGCACTGGAGCCGTGGCTGATGACACCCATCAGAAATGCACACACGCCCAAACAAGAATGCCATAATGAAGCACACGCACAGACAAGACTTATAATAGAGCATGTGTTTGGGATGCCCAAGTCACGGTTCCAGTGCCTGGACAGATCCAGTGGAGTCTTGCAGTACTCACCAGCTACATGTACTCAAATTGTTATAGTATGTGCCATGCTGCACAATATGATCCTGTGGAAACAGCTGCAGCAGGAACAGCATGAGGCAGGGCCACACAGCCCCCCACCAATGCCAAGACCTGCACAGGCACAGAGTAACTCAGAGGAGGAACAACCTGAGCCTGCCCCAGTAGGCAGATGGAGGCATACCCAGTATGCCCTGGCCTTGGCAAAGAGGCAATGCATAGCACATACACTGACACAGTAAAGACCCAGGGAATGACACCTCTCTCTGATTCACACATAGAGTAAAAGAGATGCCAAACATGACACTACCTGTGCTCAACCATGTAGCAGGAGTGTACAATGTGCATCTGATATAGGCAGCCCTCCAGCACCATTCTCAATACTGGCACACCCACAAGGTAGTCAATCAACCTACCAATTGCCAAATGGAGTAGAATGTGTTGTTTCCTGTATCTATGGTATGGATGTGAGCATGCAAGGGAATCGGGTGGCTGAATGGTATGCCAGCAGATAGTACACACCCATAGTGATACCATGAGATCTTTAACAAATACTGGAGTCACCATAGTAGCCAGTACTACACAGGGCAGCAAAACCCACTGCAGGAAATGTGCTGAGTGACATGTGTGTCCATGTGACTCACACATGCCAGTCAGGGAGGTTCACATACCCAACAACAGTCTCAGCCAGCAGGACAGGTGTAGACAAACACAAACAAAGGCTGTGCTATGGCCTCTGAATGATGCCTATGGGTAACCTCCCCCCAGGGCTACACAGACAGACTACAGCAGGTCAGGCAGTGGGATGTTAGTTCTGAAGGGTAGGAAGTCAGACACTAATATGTAGGTTAACAAAAGCTAAGACCTGTAGTACACTGATATGCCTCTAGTCAGCATGATAGGTTAGAATACAGAATGAAATGGAGTACCTGACATACCAGTACAGTCATAGCAAATGTGTACTAGTGCCAGGTGTGCCCCCCATCCTTTGTAGAAATGTAGAAACAGTCAGGTGTGACCCCCCCAATCCTGTGTAGAAATGGAGAAACAGTCAGCTGTGCCCCCCCACTCCTGTGTAGAAATGTAGTAACAGTCAAGTGTGTCCCCCAATCCTGTGTAGAAATGTAGAAGCATTCAGGTGTGCCCCCTACAATCCTATGTAGAAATGTAGTAACAGTCAGGTGTGCCCCCCCACTACTATGTAGACATGTAGAAACAGTCAGGTGTGCCCCTTCCCCAATCCAGCATAGAAATGTAGTAACATTCAGGTGAGCCCCCCCAATCCTGTGTAGAAATGTAGAAACAGTCAGGTGTGTCCCCCCACAATCTTATGTAGTAATGTAGTAACAGTCAGGTATGCCCCCCACTCCTATGTAGACATGTAGAAACAGTCATGTGCGCCCCTTCCCCCAATCCTGTGTAGAAATGTAGAAACAGTCACGTGTGTCCCCCCACAATGCTATGTAGTAATGTAGTAACAGTCAGGTGTGCCCTCCCCACTCCTATGTAGACATGTAGAAACAGTCAGGTGTGCCCCTTCCCCCAATCCAGCATAGAAATGTAGTAACAGTCAGGTGTGCCCCCCAATCCTGTGTAGAAATGTAGTAACATGTATGTGTAGGTATAAAACCAGTGGAGCACAGATGCCCAGAGGTGGCCAAGGTAGGATAGGTTGTAGCATTTGCACAATATGCAGGTCTGCATGTGTTAGGTTGGTGTGTGTTTCATATTGTGTGAGAGTGGTCAGTATGTATGCATGTTGAGGTAAGACCTGGTGGCCATTGCCCACTACTGCTGATGACAGGGACAAGCCCTCATAACTGCAGGGTCAAAGACAATTCACACCAGTATAACACATACTAGCAGTAAGCCATTATAAATGTATGGTGGTAATATGTGTCATCATCTGAAAGACTGGCATGACATGCCTGTTGGGCTAGATATACAATCAGTACACAGGGGAAAGTATCCCAGACATACAGTATATATTGTGTCACTGTGAAATGCAGACACCCTTGGAATTGTACATACAGGTATGCATCACATTAACTGGTCCTGTAGTAGGGGATACCGTTGATGTCTGCCCGAACACTTGCAGATCACAAAGGAGGTAGGACTGATGTATTGGGAAACAGCTGATGTACCAGCACATGCCAGCATAACTGGAATACCCCATGCATATCTGTGTATCAGATGCAAGTAGTGTCTATAGCACACATGCACCCAGCTCACGCAAACACCACCCACAGGTACCTCTCTGGTTACATCCCTGCTGTGGGGAATGGATACAATATGACCCCACCTGTATATGGCAATAGCAGAAGAATGCAGCATGCAGTGCAGGTGTGTCCCTAGCTGTAGGTAGCACCCTGCCAGCATCCACACCACCTGATCAAGACTGACAGAAGGTACTGGCATGAACACCTATCACACCTACACTGTCACACCAGGGGAATATACTGTATGGTGGTCTGAGATTGTAGGACTGACAGAATGCAATGGCCTGCCACATCTGGCCCACAGCAACACCTAATGGCCACAGGCCTCTGCCAAAGGCCTGTGTCTCACACATACTGCCAATGCATGTTATGTCATGGACACCCAAATAACAACATAACACACTCTACATAAGCCATATGCAAGGACATGTGGACAAACAACAGTAATATGTCCACCATGTCTCACTGCATGAACTGTGGACCAACACTGACACACACCTGTGATGGGGTGATACCCTTAGGGAAAGTTTCAGAGAATGTATGCATAATGTATGGAAGAGTTTAGAATAACAGGGGGTCAGCATGGGCAACATGGAATGTGCAGGGTCCGACACCAAGCTGTGTTCACACACTATCCCTGGCTGCAAACACATAAATGGGTGGCTACACACTTGCCTGTATGCCACAATAGGGGTAATATCCTGACCCATGGCCTCTGCCTCTGGATAACCTGTGCAAATCAGTACAGCTGTAAGACATTGCCACAGCAAGATAAGGCCATACTGTCATGTCTATGGACGTACAATTATGGGATCCTCTGCCAGCACTGTTCCAAGGTGCTGAACCAGATACACAGATCCAGCAGCAAGTCTCTGCAGCTCCCCCTCCAGAATGGCATAACTTACCATGAATACGTAGGTGTCTGTCCACAATACCGTACACAGCTGTAGTCACCCTTGTCCCCCAAGACATCACTGTGAGCAAGAATGTCATCTTGACAGCACATGAGGACAGAAAACAACACAGTGTATAGAAGTACACATGTCTGAATATCTCTGCTAACAGCAGCACCATGCAGCTGAAGCAGCACAAACACATTCACCTACAGTACACACTATCCCCTGCACAGTTTGTCCCCATATTGCCAAATGATCGACGGATACCCAGCAGAAACAGTTTGCTACCTGTAGGTGTACAACACAAAGGTCTGCACTGGAGTACATACTACCTAGAATCGATCCACACATTCAGTACAGAAAGGCATACTAGGCATGCTCACACACTTAAACAAATGTCTGCAAACAACAGTGGACCATACATATCTGGTATTTGCAGATGTTAGTGCATACACTCCTCAGTATGCACCAGTCATGCCTTGCACACACAGTGGATAGGAATACAGATACATATCCAAGGACAACACACTATAATAAGCCAAAAGTAGACATACATAGAGGTGTGGAAGAGAGTGACTGTGACAAGGAGCCATCCATTATGAGGCCTGTCCCACCCAGCACACAGCCAAATGGCTACAACCACATGAGGTGTAAATGTCACTCTCTGTAGACATTACCCACGGTATCCATCAGCATTACAGACTATGTGGTGCACATGCTAGCTATGCAACATGACTGTACAAGGAAGTAGTCATCTAGCAGCTGTATACACGGACCTGTAGAATATAACCCTGCTTGTGCCTGCATGTGATGTGTCAATCTCTAGATGAATGGGTTATGGCCCATGCACACACACTGCCTTCCCCATAGCCCTACTATTACAAGCCTGCTGAGGTCATCCACTTTGAAATACACCTTTGGGAAAGGTGTCACCCAGTAATCTCTGTGGTGCGTCCTATAACTGTGTACTGCTGTATTGTGATAAACTAGTTAGGTAGGAGTTCTAATCCCAGACATGGTAACTGTGTGTGTGTGTGTGTGTCTCTGTGTAGAGAGCAATGCGTTTTAGGCTAGTCAAACTCACTACAATTCAAGTACCCTACTTTGGCAAGGCTGCTGATGTCATTCACTGTGAAATACACCTTTTGGAAAGCTGTAGCCCAGTAATCTCCATGGTGTGTCCTATAACTGTGTACTGCTGTAGTGTGATAAAGGTAGGAATTCTAATACCAGACATGGCATCTGTGTGTGTGTGTGTGTGTGTGTGTGTGTGTGTGTGTGTGTGTGTGTGTGTGTGTGTGTGTGTGTGAAGAGAGCAATGCTTTTTAGGCTAGTCACACTCACTACCATTCAAATGCCCTACTTTGGCAAGGCTGCTGATGTCATTCACTGTGAAAGCAAATTTCACACTCCTCAAAACCGAGGTGGAATCCTTCAAAGCCCCCGGGCCTGTGGAAAATACGGCCCAGACCGCAGAATCCTTTATAAACGCATTCTATGAACACCTTCAGGAATGCATGGATCATGCGATCCCAAATAAAACCAAGACCCAATCCTCCAAAGGCAGATGTCCTGTCTGGTGGACCCCAGCCATAAACAAACTATACAATAGAAGGAGGAAGCTACTAAATGATAGAGCAAAATCCCCAAAAGGGAAGGCATCACTGATCAGTATTAGCAAAAAACTACGGGCACTCATAAAATTGTCTAAGGCCAGCTTCGAGAGAAAAATTGCACAGGACACTAAGGATAATCACAAGGCTTTCTTTAGTTATGTTAGGAACCTGGGTGGTAATTCCCAGATATACTCAGATTTAGTCCAAAATGACAAAAAATACACTGAACCCACAGACATTGCCAACATCCTGGCTGACAGGTTCAGCGCAAACATCTCCCCACCCTCCCCACCAAAAGGGCAAATATCTATCCCAGCAGAGTGCTGCCCCCCTGACATCTCAGATGCTCAGGTAAGAGCCACCCTCTCCAAAGCAAAAAACACAGCATCAATGGGACCAGACGGTGTCCCGGGCTGCGTCCTACATGAACGCCAAGAAGAGCTAAACCCAAACATAAAACTACTGTTCAATCTCAGCCTTACTACAGGATATGTGCCCAAAGAGTGGCGTACAGCAACAGTGGTCCCTCTCCATAAAGGTGGTGCCTCAACGGATCCTGGAAACTATCGCCCCATAAGCCTGACTAGCTTGGTCTGCAAAGCTATGGAAAGGATCATCATGGACCTCATCAATAAAGATATTGGGGACCTACAGACACTGGATCCTACCCAGTTCGGCTTTGTTAAGGGCAGATCCTGCCTCTTAAACCTGGTTGATTTCTTTGAAACTATCACCAAGGCCATTGACGAGGGGAAGGTGGTCCACACAGCCTACCTGGACCTCGCAAAAGCCTTCGATACAATACCCCACTCGGGCATTATAAATATGCTCACCAGCTTAAATATAAACCCCTATGTCACTAGATGGATTGCAAACTGGCTCAAGGACAGAACCCACATGGTTAGAATTGCTGGAGCCATGTCAGACTCCAAACCAGTTACAAGTGGTGTCCTACAAGGCTCAGTCCTGGGACCTCTCTTGTTCGGTATATATTTCTCGGAGGTACAGGCCAACATGGAAGGACTGTGGCTGACCAAGTTCGCAGATGACTGCAAACTGGGCACCATAATCGACTCTCCAGCCAACACAAGCATCCTCCAAAAGGGCCTCATAGAAACAGACAACTGGTGCCAGAGCCATGGCCTCAAGCTAAATGCCAAACGTGTATAGTCATCCCTTGGCAAAAACAGTGCCCACAAATTACCACATAGGTGGTAATCCATTAAGTACAGAAGAAGTAATTAGGGACCTGGGGACCCAAGTTGATAGCAATCTCTCATTTGACAACCACGTGGCCAAAGTGGTTAGAAAAACATTTTATATAGCCCACCTAATGATGAAGGGTTTCACATCTAGATCAGGGGAGGTCATCGTGCCTCTTTACTCATCCCTCATCAGGCCCATAATTGAGTACAATGCCACTTTTGGGATGCACCTTACCAGACACCTGCAGCAACTGGAAAGACCCCAAAAGTACCTCACCAAGAGGATCAAAGGGCTCAAACAGATGCCATATGCTGCCCGGTTAAAGAAACTCCAGCTCAACTCAGTGGCATACCGCCTGCTCAGAGGCGATCTGTGCCTGACGTATAAAGCCATGTCCAACCCGGAATTAATGGACATGCTGCACCTCAGAAAATCCAAATCCCATCGAGCTACGCACTCGAGAGACTTGAACCTCAGCACTGAAATAAATAAGACATGCTGGAGGGACAGATTCATAACCCAGAGGCTCCCTTCACTCTGGAATAAAATCCCAGTCCAGGTTAGGCAGCGTCCCTCATTGACTCTCTTCAAGAGGAATCTTGATGAGTGGATGGGAGATTGTAGGTTTACCCCGGGTATCACTTCTGTGTCACTGTTAGACAGAGGCACATTATACTAACCTCGAAAAAGGGCATAGCAAAATAAATTTAAAATGGGTGGCGAAAGCCAAACACATTATGGCTAGGCTTATAAATGCCCTAGGGCAGATAGCCTAGTATGAACCTATGAACCTATGAAATATTTGGAACGCTGTAGCCTAGTAACTTCCATGGTGCATTCTATAACTACATACTGCTGTAGTGTGATAAACTAGTTAGGTAGGAGTTCTAATCCCAGACATGACAACTGTGTGTCTTTGTCTGTGTAGAGAGCAATGCTTTTTAGGTTAGTCACACTCACTACAATTCAAATACCCTACTTTGGCAAGGCTACTGATGTCATTCACTGTGAAATACACCTTTCAGAAAGCTGTAGCCCAGTAATCTCTGACGTATCCTATAACTGGACACTGCTGTAGTGGGATAAACTAGTTAGTTAGAAGTTTTAATCCCAGACAAGGCAAATGTGTGTGTGTGTGTGTGTGTGTGTGTGTGTGTGTGTGTGTGTGTGTGTGTGTGTGTGTGTGTGTGTTTATCATTCATGTCCTGTGTGGAGGTGGTTGTGAGTGTGTAACAACTGGACTCAATGTGGAGTGGGTTTTGCAAATTTCCTATATGGTGGCCCTAGTATATATCACAATGTCCACCATACAGGGATAACAGATGTGAAATAGCCAAAAGGCTAGGGTGCAAATCAATACCCCCACATGTGACATCAAGGCCAGGGGAACAAAGTTAGCAACCCTTGTATTACCCAGACAACACTCTCAACCCATGTCTCATACACACACACTTGCCTAGGCAACAGCCGCTATGTTGGGAGTACCCTGCATATTGCCCACTGACAGTAAACAGTGGGCTACAGAGGGCATGGCATCCTGTCCATCAGTCCAATAGGCACGTACATGCCAACAGTGCACCTTCCCTATGTTCCCCACTGGACACCTGCAACACCTGTGGTGCCATCAAATGTGACCCACAAAGGACATACCATGCCTGAAAAACATGCCTCGTATGGACAGATGCCACTGACATCAGGGAATACCAGTATCATGCTGTCAATGTAGGTGCAAGGTCAATCTGCTGTCCATTGACAGTTCCCGCCACATGAGGCCAGGACTGGCACATCTGATGATAACAATCTGCGTACACAACATGGGCCACACACCCCAGATACAGTTCCACATGTCACTGCACATGCATGTGGGTGTGCACATCCCAGCCACCATCCATATCATGGACTGAGGAACACATACATGGCAAACAATGCACAGCATTGGCCACATGCAATAGTTACCCAGGTGACTGGATGTGTGAATACAGTACCCACCTGTGAGGGCAAATCTAGACACTACACCCCTGAGCCACAATGCAAACCATTGTCATGTGGCCTGATGCCAAGGTATACCCATCACCTAGCTTTGTATAGCCGTCTGGCACAGTCGACCACTACACACCCATGAAGCAATGCAACCATGCATGTCAGTACTGGCACCCTGTGTCTGTTGCATGATACCTATCACCACATGCACACTCACTACAACCCCATTGGCATACTGAAGCATGCTTTCTGATGTCAGACACCTTCAAATACCCTTTGCCCATATAACCTCCATATGACCCCTGTGGTGCATGTGATACCTGCACAGTACTGTGTTGTGGCAATCTCACTTGTGATGACTTGAATTCCTGGCACTGCAATGTGTGCCAATGTGTGTGCATCCCTGTGAGAGTGTGGCTGTGTTGACTCTGACACCTGTTCATGTGGACAAGCATGTGTGCTACACCTACCGTATAGATACCATATCACTGTTGCAGATGTCACTCACCATCACATATACATTTGGAGGGATCCTCAACATGTAACCTATGTGGTGCATCCGATAACTGCATAGACATGTGATAGCACTACATGATCATCAGGGGTTTTATGCCCTGTACTGGTAGTTGTGTGACACAAACATACTTAAGTTTTACTCTTCCACCCCTCCCTGACTTATCTTTGCCTCTGTCTTCCTCTCTCACTCCATCTCTGGTGGATGTGGAGACTTACACCTACTTTGCTTAGACAGCAACATGTGTAATTTAAGTGATGCTCATGATCAGCTGATGGCCTCTGCACTAATTGCAGCCCTCCCCTAGCTGATTGCATGTGGAACAGCTGTGGTAACATTCCCATAGTCAATTGCATGGGAACACACTCCAATATCTAGGAACATCATGTTGGTGTTGGGCCTTTTCATTCACTGTGAGCAGGAACTCAATCTATTGTTTGGCAAATAGCATCACAGATGGATTGGGGATTTACCTCTAACAACATACACTGTGAAAACAGACCAACACATTAGAGGGGGATGTGCCTGACCTGACTACAGACTGTAAGGGCTGCTATACTGCATTTGGAGTAATGCTGGTTTAACAGAGTGTATGTGGATATGGCTGTCCTACATGTTTTAATACCTTTCCTGTCAGTGCTATGTTTATGAGGAAGCCCCCATCTGTAGGGTCATTTGCAGACTGGGCAGTGTGTGGTGCCTTTGGTTTCATGTGTTACCCACAGAGCATCTATCTGTGAACTGAAGAAGGTAGTGTGAAGATTTCAGTCTGTAGATGGTGACAGCCGTGAGAGTTACTGACTTCATATCCCTCATAGGACATATGTTGCAATAAACCCTGTTACAACAGTAAATGTATGAGGTTATCACAGCAACATGTCAATAGTGGCCTTGTGTTTGTGTCTCCAGCCACAACTCTGTCAACCTTTGTACATATGTCATGCAGTAAGAGAGTAAGAGGTACATATGTGCTGAACACCATATTTAGTGACATCATATCTGATAAGCCAGTGAGATATCAGACTGCTACACATGTTATGTACAGTAGGGGTTATACTTGATGACATAACCTGGACATTCTGTGCTTGTGTGTACAGTACTGAGATCTGTGTACTTATGGTGATTGTTGACAGTGTCTGTATTTTTAATATGTACCTTGGCCTGTGTACAGACTGTGGTAGATGTCATTGTTGTTGGTCCTGTTATATCTCATGTTACATGCTGCTCCACTGTATGTTACACTATTGGGGTACATGTTTGTAGGGCCAAACACACACATGTCCCATACCACAGACAGGCATTGGACCACACTGTGTAGTGGCCCAGTATATGTAGGGTTAGTGTGTGAGTGCCACATATGAGGATGGTGTTGAACAAATAGTCCATATACTGTAATATTACACTAGCTTACCATATGTGGCTGTGTTCACATTGGTTGTGGTTATGCACTTTGACACATGTGTCTGTTACTCTGTGCTGTGACATGCCTGTAGAGACTGCTATATATGAATATACATGTGTATTCCCCCATAGGAAATGTAGGCCAGTGTTGACCCAGTCTGCCTGTAGCCTGCACAGTGCTTTGTTACATGCCTAGCAGCTTAGTGTACTTACCCAGTGAGATGTCATGTCCAGATACTTGCCAGATGTACTGCTGCTGGGCCACCATAATAGTCATGTATGTCAGAATAAGCAGTGGGATGCTGTACAGATGTATGTCAATAACTAGTAGGTAGTATGTGTCTATGGCACCTCTGTACCAGCAGTTATTATGTGTCAGGACAGACAGGGATGTGTGAATGCATAACCTATAGGGGCAAATGTATACCAGTAGTTACATGTTATAACCATCTACATGGCTGTTAACATCCACATTGTCAGGCTTGGTCCACATGTCTTGCACTAAGGGGTTCTGTGTATACCTCTAGACTGTCCACAGTGTGTCAGACTGTCCACATATATTGGCCAATATCTCTGCTGTATTCCACAGGATCATTACTGTGCTAGCAGTAGTACTGTATTATGATGTCCTTAGGATGTCTGTCAGTAGCCAATGGCGCACATGTTAAAAGCAGATGTGACCTCCCACACATACCATGTATGTGAAGACAATCCCTATTACAGTAGCAATAGTCTACAAATATACCTGCAATACATACCTGATATCCCCTTGCACTATGAAGTTGGGACTATAGGGGCTGAGGTAAGGCTCCACTCCATGTTCAGGACATATGGTGAACATATATGTATATATAATTATCCAGATATCTGTATAGATATATATATACATATACATATCAGCATACATTGATGGATATGTATATGTACATAGATATACATATATACACTCATATATATATATATATATATATATATATATATATATATATATATATATATATATATATATATATGCATATACAGAGCAATATATGTCTACACATATACAGATAGAGATACATATGCACATATACATATAGATATCTACATATATATTGACAGTAGTAGGTATATCAGAATAGATATGTATGCACATATAGTTATAGATATCTACATATATACCAGCATATATACCAACATAACTAGGCATATCTGCACACATAGGATGTGCATACATATATAGCTATATATACATATATCTATATATACATATATATGTGTGTGTGTGTGTGTGTGTGTGTGTGTGTGTGTGTGTGTGTGTGTGTGTGTGTGTATGTACATACAAAGAAATGTACACATTGCCATATACATGTTGCATTATACAGATGTGTATACAGACATATGTATGAGTATACATTTGTATGTACATGTAAATATATATATATATATATATATATATATATATATATATATATATATATATATACCTATTATATGTATATAACCATATTCCTGTCATGTGTAAACCTCACGGTTGTGTATACCCTCCCAGATGTATCTCACCGTATGTATCTGCTATGTGTACATTATGATAAAACAACATATGTGATGCAACAGTCATATTAATAACAAGGTCTACACAATTTAGGAAGTGTAGGCAATTGCTCAATACTAAAATAAAGACACACTTTATTCCTCTAACATCTCAGCCTTAGCCTTCACTCCTTGAAGGCTAAGGCTGAGACATTAGAGGATTAAAGTGTGTCTTTATTTTATTTGTGGATTACTTTGTGGTTGCTTTTTCCTTTTGCTGCTTGTTGCTACATAATTGCTCAATACTACTCAATATGTGTATTGACAGCTATATTGGTAAAACAATAGCTTTCTTCACAGTGTTGATAGTGTAGTGGTTAAGTGTTGTGACTGTAGTGTACAGGTCCTGGGTTCAAGACCTGCAAGGGCTGTTCATTTTGTTGCTGGGCAGATCAAGGGCTGTTGAATACAAAGTGGTTAAGGCAGTTTTGAGAAGCTTTAAGCGGGTTTGCATGGGTTTGTGTGAAGCTAAGCTGTGCTAAGCTATGGGTAAACATATGAGCAGTTACACATTGTTGGCTTCGCTTACCAGTGTGCAAATCAGCTCAGCTGTTATATTGCAGCAATGTTGATACTTGCTAAGCATGGCTTAGCCCTGATAACGTAGCAGGGTACTGACATCTGTAATAAGTGTATGTAATACCATGTACAATACATGCACCTATAGGGTGTCATTACAGTAGCAAGGGGTGTCTGTATCATGTGTGGGACACAGACGTATATGAGGCCTGTACTGCACTGTTGTCCATGTGAATGTGTTACATACAGGGTATTAGGCCAGTGTATGTGCTGTCACACTGGCATGTAATGTATCATGACAGTACTACTGTTGACAGTGCTTAGCCATGCAAGAGCAGAGTGCTAAATGTAGTACTGACAACAGGAACACCTGCAGGCAGACACTGAGACTTCTCTGTTGTATCCCTAGTGTGTGAGCTGTGTCACAGTATATACCTCTTACTCGGTAATGATCCAACATGTGGAATGTAACTGTAGAGTACTGTCTTTACAGCACATGTTAGTGAGGGCTTCTGACATGTAGTTATGGCATACATATTGCTGTCAAACATCTGTTTGTCAACACACTCATCCTATTGCATAGCTACTTGCCAATCTGATGACTGCCAGTCCCTGTATAGATGTGCAGATGGCAGGTGTCCAGCTGGGTTATGTACAGGCAACCTAAGCTTGATTAACACTGACATGTCTGCTCAGCTGTGTAAGAACTGGCACATATAGGAGATGTCACCCTGTATGTACCACATGCCATGGGTACCTCCACTGCACTACCACAGTCAACAGAACATGCTTGGATGCAGGTCTCCATCACAGACACTAACCATGTGTTGTAATGCATGTTGCATACATGTAAACATGATCACCTCAGTGGCCATGTGCAGGAGACACTGGAGGATTGGCTGATGCATGTCATTCTCACCCTAAAGGTCACCACAGTAGTGTCTGTCAATAGATTGCCTGCTGCCACCTGGCAGATTGTAGGACACCACTGTACACACAACCCCTACTCAACCCATCTATTCTTGGGCAATAGCTAGGTACACAGCTATGACCACCTGCAGCGATGCACTCCTGTACTGACACATGTGTACATGTGCATGACTGAGTATAGCAGTGTCTGTGTGTTAGCACACCTGTACTTGGGAATTCTATGAGGGCCTTCACAACCAACGCAACACCCATTGCTATAGTCAGTCGTGGCTGCTGCTGTATGGGACATTACATGTACCCTGTTAGGCTCCTCCCCATACTGGCTACACAAGCCTTGCAGTAGCAGCACAACAGTGTTTTACAAATGGGTTGAGAGGCATGGGATACCCATTGTGTTCTGACATGTGTGTGTAGTTGTGCATGCCCGTATATCTGTAGGGTACAGCATTCCGAGGCCACATACTCCTATTACAATACCCACTGCCACACAGTAGTACAGATAGTGTTGTTGCTGCCCATAGGTAAGGCATGACAATGCAACACCCTACTACGCATGTGGCATGTGCATTAGATGCATATCCCTGTAGTATCACTGTTGGGGTATACTATGGGTTGAATTGCAGTCACAGCCAATGTGTGATGGTGGGTATGGCAGAGTGTTATCATGGGTTTCAAAGAGTACAATATCCACTGGGGGATGTGGGTGCTGTGTACACTGTCATTACACCAAGGTACACCCAGTATATGCCCCATGTACCATGTTATGGTTACCACTGTCACCATCAACCATAAAGGTAACTGATACCACAATCCAGGCCAGTTATGCATGTGCTGTGTGCAGCCTACCTGTAAAACATTGGACAGATGGTCAAGTTAGTTAGCAGCGATAGGCCGTGGTATCTCAGATGTGTGTCTGTCTGTTATGTGTCTGTTAATGTGTATATGAAGGTATGCCACATTACCTATTGTCCATATGCACCCACTACATCCCCCATTAGCATACTGTACATGTCTGGGGATGTTCTGCATGTAACATGTAACCTGGGACACACCTCACCCTAAGCGCTACAGTATCACTACATAGCAAGGTAGGGGTCTACTCCCAGTGTTGCCAAGTAAAAGTGTGCATGTATGTGGATGGGTTTACATCAGGTTGCAGGGTATACACACCTCAGTGGGTCACCTATCCATGTGGCACAGGCAATAACTGTTTTAGTAACCTGTGACATGTGTTCAACTGTACCCCAGATATGCCACAGACATGGTGTCATACCCAGTTGTGGAATATGACTGCAGACCATCCTCGTGCTGACACCTGTACACCTACAACACAACAGGAACAGCTGCAGGCAGACACTGAGGCTTCTCTGTTGTATCCCTAGTGTGTGAGCTGTGTCACAGTATATACCCCTTACTGGGTAATGATCCAACATGTGGATAACATTATGGAGACCACAACCAGTGTTACTAACAGCTATAATGCATCATTATTGGATGGCTACACTACCTGCCATAAATGCATTACACTTTACTCCTTACAACATGTTTCACTGCAGTACTGTGATACACTGTAGTACAGTCACTGTGTGCATCAGAACCATATTAACCTGTCCCTGCATTGATGGTATGGATGACAGGGATGTGGCACAGGTATCATTATATGCACAGGACATCCTTGTGCTGACACATATACACCTACATCACATATGGATAACATTATAGAGACAACAACAAACCAGTGTTACTAACAGCTACAATGCATAATTGCTGGATGGCTACACTACCTGCCATATATGCATTACACTTTATTCCTTACAACATGTTACACTGCAGTACTGTGGTACACTGTACTACAGTCACAGTGTGCATCAGAACCATATTAGCCTGTCCCTGCATTGATGGTATGGATGACAGGGATGTGGCAGAAGTATCATTATATGCACATGGTGTGATGTGGTTTGCTAGAGGCTGAGGGTGGGCCATACATTTGACACCATGTGTGTGGGTGAGGGTATATACTGCGGTGAGCTGGGTGTGGTGCTCTGGTGTGTGTAGGTATGGGGTTGCCTTAGGTATGTTTGTATAGTGTGTGGGTATGCATGCACACAGTTCTGCCATGTGGCTGCCCTACACAGGTGTTTATGGACAGCTGCAGACCATACCTGGCAGTGTGTGCAGTTCACGACCTCCGGCCATGGACACATGGAGTGTGCCTGCCATGGGTTTCATAGGCACATCCAGGTACAGACCTCAATGTGCTACTCTCACCTGCTGATGACAAATGTCTGCTGGTACCAGGCCCATCCTGGGACTGGCCAAAACCATGTACACATGGCCTGCTGTGGTGTGGACAGCACCCTCCCCTGCACTGCCGGGGCTGGTACCGCCATTACGGGAGCCCCTTTGTGTCCTAGCACATCCACGTTGACTGCCAATAGTTGGTGTTGCTGGCCTACATCCATGCAGCTGTCGCCACACTCCCACCACATGTTCAAGCATGGACAGACCATGGTTGATGAGGGGCATCATCGCACCTGACCATCTATCCATGAATTCAGTTAATGCATGGATGGCACCTGCCAGTTCACGGGCGTTGTCACTTGCAGAAGTGAGAGCAGCCCTCTGCAGCCTCAGGCCCTGTCTGGTATAATGTTCTATATGTGCCTGCACCTCCATGACACCCTGAAACATACACCTGCTGGTACCAGCTATGTTGCCTCTGCCAGGGGCATGATGTCCAATGACCCTACCACAAGTACCCTGGGACATCTGCATATGTGGTGCCCTGCTGGACATTCAGCTACACCTGCTGTGACCAGACACAGTAGGCATGGTTACCACACTTCCCTGTGTACAGCCACCAAATGACAGCTGTTCCTCCACTATGGCCACTGGTGATGGGGTATGTATAGGCACTGAAACGTTGTGCAGGGGTGGGGTGGGTTAAAAGGGGTATGTCAAATAATAGAGCTGTTTCAGTCCCTGACAACCCCACCTGTGCCTCAACAGTACTATAATCATCTTCTGTGTCTGTATGGACACCATCAGATTGCATGCAGCAGGGACCCTGAACCACCTTTCCACCTGTGGGGGAAAACAATAAACACACTTTAAAACCTGTACAGCATTGCCTAACAGTACACACACACACACACACACACACACACACACACACACACACACACACACACACACACACACACACACACACACACACACACACACACACACACACTCACACCACAGTAATACCTACCTGTCTGTGACTTTACAGACAGTCCCACATATATTTCTATGTGTTCCCCATCCTGCATCACACTTGGTAACATACGCACATTGATATCACTCATTAAAATATCAGTACTCTAAATGCCTAGACAAGTGAGCACAACACAAGACCTGTTACTACATTACCTGCCTGACCTGTGTGTAGCAGTGTTAGATGGCCGCACTGCTGTCATTCGATGTTCACCCTGCGTATGTCCGGACATCATGAACATGGACCCTATTTGTGTGGGCTACTATGTACACTCCATAATATCACACACTGGTGTGTCATGTTTATGTATTGCTCAGTACATGCCAGATTTGCTGCTCAATCAGCCTATCATGTGACAACTGTAATTTATGGATACACTCCCTGGTGTTGACTAGTACTTCCCCAATGCATCTGTAGTGCAGTATACATGGGTTGTAGGCTACCTCTCTGCTGAATGCAATATTAAGGGTGTACCTGGTGTCTAACTTCCCTCTCAATGTCTGTTCCATGCTACATACCTTATTATACGATCAGCTGTCCTGTGATTACATACAAGACAAGTATTCCTGGTGTATAATGTGGCAGTCCATGTCCATGTACTGCATGATCCCAAAGGGAGGTACTGCTGTATGAACACCCCACAAATACACATATGCATACATGGCCACCCACACAAACACACACTCATGCACACATGCATCCTACATGCATCAACCTCCCTCCACTTCACCAGAGTGACCCTACAGACAAACTAACCACCAGGATGCACACACACACACACACACACACACACACACACACACACACACACACACACACACACACATACAGGTGAGGTTGCACAATGATAGTACACACAGTCCTCCTATTACCCATCTTTCAACATGCGGAATATATGGTACACAATGGCATGCGGTGCAGCTATAGTCAATCCATGCTAGCAACAGTATGCATGTGTGTGATGCATGTGCTGTGTCACAAGGTGATGCCCCTTCCCCTGGATACCACTGCACCCATATACACAGTATTGCTGTGCACCTGTTCTGTACCTTGCCATGTACTGTGACCACACCTCACAGGTGCACAACCCATTGCTGAATGTGTAGTACTGTGTCAGTTATGTCAGCTTTAATTCTCACAGCCCCTATGTTTTCCAGCAACACATACCTGGGATGATATGTGGACAGATGTTATTAGTCAATGCCTGATGTCTGATTTACAGCTATCAACATCAGTGGACCATCTATGACCAATCCAATACTCTTACACTAACAACCATCAGAGCCTACCATGGCTATGGGGGGTGTACACACCCTTTTTGATATCATGCATTCATCCATGATCTGCATTGGGGCCACATCACTGCATATCTTAACAGTACATGAGCCCGATATGTGACCTATGTCCCGTACATTCACATGCAGTGTCTACAGAATGTGTTAGGTGTGCGGATGCTGAATGCGATGCATACACTCTGTGTGGGCATATGTGTGCTATGACGTTTTGTCGCACCTCTTGTTGTGTGTACTACAGCAGTCACTACTCCTGGCAGAGGTATACCAGCAAGGACCATGTGCAATTGCCAGTGTATCTTCAGTCTGCCCTACACATGTCCCCCAATCTGCATGATTGCAAGGTCTACACATGTGCACATCCCTTGGTGTTCACACACTGCCATCACTATTGCTGTGGGGTAGGGTTACATCTGCCACAAGTCTTGAACCTGACTATGTGCAAACACAGCCATTCTTAGAATCCTTAGGATCCCTGCTGCAGTGCACTGGTATGTCATGCTGACACCCCCCACCTTCAGCCTTTTTGCAGATGCATGACAAGTAAGCCCTACACATGTGTGTCACTTTGCAGTGTCCCATACACTGAACACCACATCTTACAGCCTAGTCCCAGTTCATAATGTGGACCATTGTAATGACTTATGCCATAGTGTATCTCTGAAGCAGTTGTCATTGTCCTACAGGTATATACACTGGTGTTGCACTGTATATGGGTGTTGTTCCAAATATGTCTCTACTGTAGGCCATGTCTCCAACCATTATGTTACACCCTGTGCACACATTCCACAATGACTGGATGTTAGTTATCATGCAGGAGTTTGACATACCCTTCCAATACCCCATCATGGTCACCCCTGTGATGCTGTGCATTTCACACCAATAATACGTGCACATGTACAGCATGCATTCTGGGTAGGTGTGTTAGTTGTGTGCATGGAATATACAATCACCATTACATGCCCAGTGTGTTGGCAAGCATCTACATAAACCATACTCACCAGCTACAGGCTGCTGCCTTGGTGGTATCCCAGAGGTACCTACATAAGACAGCGAGAGATGCAATGTCAGTGGCCATACCTGTGGCAGTGCTACAGAGTGGGTGCAGTATTACATTTCCACAATACTACCACATATGGACATCTATTTATCACTACTATGCAGCAACACAATATATCTATGACATGTCAGACATGCTTGCTCTACCTGTACCGATGTGGATGTAGACAACAGTGGTCTACTGATGTGCCCTGTGGTCTTACCTGCATGCTCCTCAGCCGGTGTGTGGGTGGCACCCACCTCCACAAAGGTGTCTGGCAGTTGGTGGCTGGCTGGATGGGCAGGTGCCACGAGGCTGGCCAGGAGCTCCTCCACATGTGTCAGGGGGGATGGATAGCATGGCCCTCCTATGGTGAGATGATCCTCCTGGAATGCAGCAGCATGCCAACAGGCATTGTGAAGCAGGTCAGAGCTATGATGCTGGACCTGCTCATAACTGTAGTTGTGCAGTCTGACATCATTGACCCTGTTGACTAGGTTGTTCCACAGAGCGGTCTGCTCCTGCTGCTCATGGGTGGCCCGGCCAAACAGGACAGGGAAGTGCTGGATTAAATAGATGAGTAGTACTTCATTTTCGGCAGCAGAATAAGATGGTAGCCATGCATGTGATATTTTGGTTGAAAGACATAAAGACGGAAACAGGTCTGAGCAACTCATACAGCAAGGTTACCACAGTTCTTAATACACATCTCTGTCACCCCCCACCATATCAGCGACAACAAACTGTGCACACATCTCATTAGGTATGGCTACAGCTTACCTACCAGTGGGACAGACATTGTATTGTACCACATTTTCTGCTATGTGTTTGTAGCCATGTTCCATGTGTGGACACTATCATTGCTAGCCAGTTACAGACTATTCACCTGCATGCCATTGTCATGGCCACTATGGTTCTACATATGCATGCTGTTGTACATGTTCCAGGATTGTGTAGACTATTACTACCAACATATGTTCTATAACAGTGACACAAGAGCATGTATATGTAGTATTACCCAACAGAACCACCTCTCCAAACCCATCTGCTCATGTTACCCAGCCACATCACATGTGTGTCCAACCCTGGGGCCTCCTCATGTACTGGTCCAGCAATACCATCAGGTGGAACCAACCCAGGGGTTGTTGTCCCCCCCGGGGGCACACACAGACATGTTCTTGTCCCCTGAGGTCAGGTTCAGGGTCTGTTCCATATCGGGCTCCACAGAAACATGTGGGATGTGCTACTTCACTCTGAAGCACCCAGTACTGATTCACAGGGTGGACATGCTCCTCCTGCTCAGGCTACAGGCCAGGCACCTTCAGGACGGGACTACTGTTGTGAGTAGCAGTGGGTGGGAGGCGTGTTCCCATTGCGTCCATATTGGGGCCCATGGTGCGTCCACATCACAGACAACATGCACCATCCAGGGTGTTTTCCCACCATATGTGTCACATACCACCCCTGTAGACTGTCCTCTATATCTACCAACCCTGACCACCTCCACAACTATACCGGCCATACTTCCCCATATTCCCATTCCATACATCACAGACGAGGGCAATGTGGTCCCAACAAGGGGTTCACATTGTGACAGACCCGTCCATGCTGCACACATTGCCAGCTGTAGATATCTGCGTGTATTGCTATGTGTACTGTTTCCTCACACATAGCATGCAGCACTGTGGTAATAATATAGGGGACATGTATTTACATACATATATGTGTGTGTGTGTTTGTATATATGTAGACATGTGCATATAGGTATATATCTATATATGTGTAGATATATGTGATGTATACATGTGCTCATATATATGTGGACTCATGAGTATTTGTATATTTGTGGACATACATGTGGATATATATATATATATATATATATATATATATATATATATATATATATATATATATATATATATATATATATATATACATATATATATATTATACTATATATGTGTACATATGTACACATATGCATACCTATATGTGGGTACATTCAGACATCAGGTCTACAATCTCACAACACCTTCCTGCACAGCTGCACTGTTCTGCCTTGCTACAACACAGACAGTTGCCACATATGGACACAGCCTGACATCAGGGGGGTATATGTAGGATCAAATTGCAGGTAACCCTATTACCCACCTACAGCATTCCTGCATGCTACATTACAAATTAACCTGAGTATCCTGAAAGGGGTGGGCTGTGGATCCCACGTGTCCATCATAATGGCATTATTTCCACCACCAGCTATTGGCCATGTAATGTGCATACTTCCCATTACACAAAACACACTATGATGGCTTACATCTTGTCAGTCAGTGCTGAACTGCACAGTTGACAGCTATTGCCCACTACCCACAGGGACAGACACTATTGTCCATAGCAGTTGTTCAGTTGAACATCATTACAATAACACCTGTTGGCACATATAAATAATTCCACATCATCTATCCCATTATTATGGACCAAGTACTACATTCAGTTACATGCATATATACTTCACATACCTGTTGTGTGAATGATGTCTGTTCTGGATAGTTAGCTGGATGTAAACTTGTCTTTTTTTATTTTTTTTTTTTGCTTTGGTTTGCCTTTGGCTTTCACTCTCTCTCTCTCTTTCTCTTTCTCTCTCTCTAACTTGGTCTGTCTCCAGTAAATGGATTGAGCTGCTTTTAATAGATTGCAGCATGGATTTTGTAGGTGATGCACATGATCAAGTGATGGCCTCTGTACCAATCAGTGTCCTCCACTTGCTACTGCATGCAGCATGCTATGTAGTACTTCCAATTACAACTGTCATGGCAACCAAATACTATAAATCCCTACATCATGTGGCTGTGGTCCCTTTACCTTTCCTGTATGATGGACATCCTTCCTGTGTGTGGGCATCAGTGTTACAGACAGCAGGTAGCAATACCTCTTTCAGGAGAACCTGCACACTCAGGCCAGCTACATATTTGTATGAGGTTCCAGAACTTCAGACAGAGTGTGAATAGAGTTGTTGTATGCATTGTATAGCACTGGTATTACAGGGTTTGTGTGTACATACTAGTTTAACTTGGAATGCAGTCTGTCTGCATAGCTCTCAACTGTGGGCCTATTATTTTATTTGCAGTTTGTTTGCCAGTATAGTCCATTGGGCCATGAAGTGCCCCTTTTCAATGGAGTCCTGTGGAGAAAAGCTCCAGAATAATACAGAAAATCAAAGTAAATACAAAGAGTAAAAATACATAATAGTAATACACAGAATGCAAAGTACATACATAACAGTACACAGGATACAACTGACACAGTACAAGATAAAAATTGTTGGAAGCAAAATGTGTGGGCTTCACGTACACAATGCATGTGTGCCCTTTTGCACTCCAGAGGCCAGTGTATGTAACATTGTTATTTTGTTTTGTCTGTCCACCACACAGGTCTTGTGTCAAATATATCACTGGCAGTGTGTGTGTTGAGTGCTATCAGTCCATGGCTACATCCATTTCTGTTTCTAACTTCATATTCGTGACTAAGGGTATGTTGCAAACTATCCTGTAACACCAGCGACTTGCTTAGTATATGACAACAGTTTTACACATATGGGCCTAAGTTCCAGCCTCTGTCCTCCACCTACATACCAGGCTTTGCACATATGACATTCTGTCAGGGGTTGTTCTGTAGTGGGCTGTGAGTATGTCATGCTGCCATTCCTGCCATCAGTCCATTGCTGTTGTGTCCCCCACACATACTGTGGGGTTGGGGCCATATATGTGTGGGCTTCACGTACACAATACATGTGTGACCTTTTGCACTCCAGAGGCCAGTGTATGCAACATTGGTATATGGCCCTGTATTATTGAGTCTAGGGAGGATGCACCATAACTAACCTAGACTGTTACAACATGTGGGGGTATCAGGGGTAAGCTGCCTTAAGGTATCTGGATGTACATTACCATACAATCCACCTTGGGTAAAGGCAGGCCTCCTGCCTCCTGCCATACAGACTGTTCTGTTTCTCAGTGTGCTTGTGATGGTGTCAGTTATGCCTTGATATGTAACAGTTACATCCCATTGTGTCATCTGAGGTCTTTACCTCCCAGGGATTATGTACAGAGTGTAGATAGAGGCTGCTGAACTATACAACTGCATTACTTACTGTTGATTGTTTTGTATCCTGTGGCTCAGTCTGTCTTTGCTATTGTACTACTTGAAGGTCTTGGCCTGGACAGCAACATATGTTAACCTTTCAACACTACTGTATTAGTATAACTGTTTCACAGTTGCATTACTCTGTTTATATAGATGTAAGTGTCTAAACAGCTATATGACATGGCATATACAACTGTACAACAGTAATAGTACACACATAAAGCTTTCCCATGTATGCAAACCTATGTGTGGTGTTATATCCTCTGTGGGTATATGTTGCAGGCAACGATTGTCATTTGTATGGATGACTCATAAAGTGTCCAGTTGGTAAGGTGGTAACTGTAGGAATAGTGGCTGTTCCATACTGGATGCACCTTCCACATATGTATCTTCCTATACATACCTCTGCGTGTGTATATGTAGTTTTTTATATATAGATATATATATATATATATATATATATATATATATATATATATATATATATATATATGTGTGTGTGTGTGTGTGTGTGTGTGTGTGTGTGTATATATATATATATATATATATATATATATATATAGATATATATATATATATATATATATATATATATATATATATATATATATATATATATTTCTGTATCAGTATATCTATATATATACATATGTCTGTGCATATGTATCCTAGGGATGTTGATTGCTTCCACACTGTACATTTCCAATGGGAGCCAGACTGTACTGCATGATATGTTACTGATACCAGCCTGACTTCATACAGGTGGGATGGAGTACTGTTAACATATTGTGCCCATGTCGTGTCAGGTCCTCGTTGTGGGATCTGCAACAGTTGGTAGTATATTGCAGGGCAGAAGTGTTTGGCTGTGGGAGGGGATACCTATTTGTACAAGACGTATATTGTTTGGGGCCTCTCAACCCTCATTAACGGTGCATGTGGACATATGTTTTTATGTTCCCATTTTTATCTACAGCTGTATGTCCGTATATACCTACATATATATATATCTATAGATGTATGCATATGTATATATGTTTATATATATATATATATATATATATATATATATATATATATATAAACATATATAGATATGTTATATCTATATAGATATTAATATATATATATATATATATATATATATATATATATATATATATATATATATATATATATATAGACTCCAAAAAACTTCCAGCACTCGACAAAAATAAAGGCCACACGTGAGTTAAAGGCTTTATTTAGCCACACAGTCTGCCCCACAGACCGGTTTCGCTTAACAAAGCGTCATCAGTGTAATAATCATATGCAAATATGTCAGTTTTAAACTCTTCTGCCCTTAAAGAAACAGTTCAGTTTATGCACATACATACCAAAGCATATAGACTGCATATATACAAAGATACACTTTTACCAAAATCAAACGCTAATGAATTAGCGTTAAAAATAAACCTTACAACCCAAATATTCGCATAACACTATAGTAATACATACTATAATTTATGTTTTACAGTAAACACAATTATATAGATGTGAATAGACAAATAATAACACATCCGACCAAAACTTCTTATATAATTACCGCTTAGTCCCTGTTATGGCAAAAACCATTAAATAAACCTTAAATACCAAATAACATAAATACACAATTCTAAAAGGATATGGCTTCCATTAAATAGATACCAAAAAAGCTACCAATGGTCATTAAGACCCAGGCTTAAATAAAGCCCCTAAATTGACAATCCACCTACGTTCCTTGGCAGTCAAAATATTATGTCGGGCAACCTCATTATTTACTGAGGAATTAACTTTATCAATCCCTACAAAAACAAAATGCGCCGTAGGGTGTACTAAAATATGTTTGTATAGGGCACTACGAGTCCTTTTGCATTTTATATCACTAATATGAATAGCTATCCTCTGCTTTAATATGCAAGACGTCTGTCCTATGTAAAATGCCCCACACTGGCAAATAGCCATATAAACTACCCAGGAACTGGTACAAGTAACAAAGCATTTAATATCATATACTTTTCTGGTATTTATAGATGTAAATGATACGGTTTGGACATTATTTTACAATATTTACAGTGGCCGCAATATGTACTGCCTTTGATTTTAAGTCCAACCTCCTCTGTTGGACGTGGCCCTTTCTTAAAAGCTGATAATTATTGTCCAATTGACCTACCCTTCCTGTACCCAAACTCACATCTAGTACTTAAAATGGTAGAAAAAAATGGATCTGTATATAAAATATTCCAGTATTTAGATATAACTTGCTTGATTTTGGCAGTGTTACTAGCATAAGTAGTGATGAATCTCACACTCGTAGACCGGTCATTCCTGAAACTCAATCCATCTTTTAACAGCTCCCCTCTATCCATATTCCTAACCATTGTTTGTGCCTGTTCAATCATTCCCTTCTGATATCCTCAAGCCAAAAAACGATATTTTAAATCTGTCTCCTGTATTTCATATTCCCTAGTATTGGAACAAATTCTCCTGATCCTTTGAAACTGTGCCTTTGGAATATTATTGATGGTATGAGAAGGGTGGCAACTGTGGGCATGGAGAATAGAATTTTTAGAGAAAGGTTTACGATATAACGAGGTAACTACTGTGCCATCAAGCACTTTTGTAACATTGACATCTAGGAAATCAACCGTAAACATGTCTAATTTACCAATAAAAATGATGCCATACTCATTAGCATTTAAATACCTCTTAAAACCTTCCCAATCTTTAAACTCCCATCTCAAACTACCCAACAATCGTCTAAATAATGTCGCCACATCACCAACTGTGCTGAATATGGAAATCCTTCCTGATAAATATATAATGCCTCCAAGTATCCCATAAACAGGTCAGCATATATAGGGGCAAAAGTTGCCCCCATTGCCGTACCTTTAACCTGCAAATACCAGTTATTATTAAACTTGAAGGCATTATGCTCTAATACCAACTTTAACAGGGATAATAAGAATTCCATCTCATCCTCAGAATACAAACTAAACTCTACCATCCAATAATGAACTGCCTTTATACCTTCCGTATGTGGAATACTAGTATAAAGGGATTGTACATCCAAAGTTTCTAGTAGGGAATGCATGGGAAGCTGCAAATCATCCATGAGCTGCAAAAATTGCTTGGTATCCCTAATTCTGGCTCTGACAAGGGGCAATAAAGGTTTAAATTTAAATTCCAGAAATTCAGACAATGGTTGAATTACTGAACCTCTACCGGCCACAATGGGCCTCCCTGGAGGGTTATACAGTGTTTTATGAATTTTGGGAACTAAATAAAAATATTGAAAAGTTGGACTTTCCACTGTTACTTGCTGCACTAAATCATCACTGATAACATTATTTTGTTTTGCTTCTAATAGAAACTTGTCAATGGCAGTTTTAAACCCTTCAATAGGATCCATAGGTAAAGAACAATAAGATATGGGGTCTGCTGTCTTTTAACCTCTTGCTCATATTGCATCCTATCCCAAATAACTACAGCCCCTCCTTTATCTGCCCCAGTAATAACAACCTCATGTTTATTGACAAGGGACTTTAAAGCATTACGTTCTTCCAAAGTCAAATTATATGAAGTGCAACAAAAAATATCAGCCTGATTAAGTTGTAATTCATGCAGTACTAACTGTTCAAAAGTCCTGACTACATTATTATATGCCGGTTGAAAATTAGATTTTTTAAACCTAAAACCAGAAATACCATCACCCGAAAACATTCCAGGTGGATGAGCAAAATAATATTTTAAATTCAAAGTTCTGCAAAATTGTTTAATATCATTGACAGTATCATATTGTGATAGAAAAAATGAAGGCACATAACTCAATCCTTTATTCAACAGCTTTAATTCACTAGATGTAAAAATATGCTGTGTCAAGTTGACCACAATTTGGTTTATACCATCAGGGTCAACATGACTGCCTGATCTTAATGTTAACAAAACTGGATCTGCAGGGCCTACCAACTGGCCCGAAACCTTGCTTCCATCTTGTCTTCTCCGATGTTTACGACCTCCCCTCCTAATGGGGTTTTAGTTCTCTTTAAAACTGGTGATTCTGACGATATTATATCACCCTGCTCGGGTTCAGTATCAGTATTAGAATAACCAGATGAACCTTCTGACACATTAGAATCAGTATTTTGACGTCGCAAAATAGAGCGTACTCGTTTGCGTTTAGGTCTACTTTGTTTATCTGCTTCAAAATGTACACCTTTCCTTTCTTTCTTCCAGGAAAATATCTTGTCATTTTTAAAATCATTAATGGCCCTCTGGTATTTGCGCATTTTTCGACCCTGCAGCTCCTTATCAAATTTGTCCATATCAACTAAAAACTGCCCATACATTTGTTGATACTCATTAGTGCCCTCAAAAGATAAGGTACGTTCGTGACAAGCCTGTAATTTGGCAAATAAATCTGGCAATTGTTTATCATAATAGTCAATAAGTAGCTCCATAAACATATTAGAAGCTACTAACTGTACTCCACGCCACTTTTTCATAAAATCTGCATCTTCATTCCCCAATCCAGGCTCTAACTGGACCCTGAGACCTCGCGGAACTATTTTAGCTTGTGTATAAGCCTTTAATAACTTATTGTGCCAAACCAGCGAACGTACCTTTTTAGTTATGTCTGCCAACTGCCGAAAATGCTGTTTCATGTCCATATTTCCCATACTAATGGAGTTTTCATCATCCTTATGCAATCCAGTAAAAATAGAAAAGTCATCTTTATCTGCAGTCAATTTGTCCATAAACGATTTGAAATCCAGATGTACCGCCATAATAAAAAGCGACTGTGAACCACTCAAACGTGCGTAAAGCCTACAAACGCTAATACTCCACTGCGTCTGTTATCCAAGCCAAAATAGGCCTGGTATTGGAACAGCACTCAAAATAAAATACCAATAGACCCAAAAACAATGGTGCACGTATCCAACAAGGTGCACGGAATACCAAAAGCATGCAGACTCCAAAAAGCTTCCAGCACTCCACAAAATCAGCTTCCAATGCTTTCCCTACTAGGAACTTTGGATGTACAATCCCTTTATACTAGTATTCCACATATGGGAGGTATAAAGGCAGTTCATTATTGGATGGTAAAGTCTAGTTTGTATTCTGAGGATGAGATGGAATTCTTATTATCCCTGTTAAAGTTGGTATTAGAGCATAATGCCTTCAAGCTTAATAATAATTGGTATTTGCAGGTTAAAGGTATGGCAATGGGGGCAACTTTTGCCCCTATATATGCTGACCTGTTTATGGGATACTTGGAGGCATTATATATTTATCAGGAAGGATTTCCATATTCAGCACAGTTGGTGATGTGGCGACATTATTTAGACGATTGTTGGGTAGTTTGGGATGAGAGTTTACAAGATTGGGAAGGTTTTAAGAGGTATTTAAATGCTAATGAGTATGGCATCATTTTTATTGGTAAATTAGACATGTTTACGGTTGATTTCCTAGATGTCAATGTTACAAAAGTGCTTGATGGCACAGTAGTTACCTCATTATATCGTAAACCTTTCTCTAAAAATTCTATTCTCCATGCCCACAGTTGCCACCCTTCTCATACCATCAATAATATTCCAAAGGCACAGTTTCAAAGGATCAGGAGAATTTGTTCCAATACTAGGGAATATGAAATACAGGAGACAGATTTAAAATATCGTTTTTTGGCTCTGGGATATCAGAAGGGAATGATTGAACAGGCACAAACAATGGTTAGGAATATGGATAGAGGGGAGTTGTTAAAAGATGGATTGAGTTTCAGGAATGACCGGTCTACGAGTGTGAGATTCATCACTACTTATGCTAGTAACACTGCCAAAATCAAGCAAGTTATATCTAAATACTGGAATATTTTATATACAGATCCATTTTTTTCTACCATTTTAAGTACTAGATGTGAGTTTGGGTACAGGAAGGGTAGGTCATTTGGACAATATTTATCAGCTTTTAAGAAAGGGCCACGTCCAACAGAGGAGGTTGGACTTAAAATCAAAGGCAGTACATATTGCGGCCACTGTAAATATTGTAAAATAATGTCCAAAACCGTATCATTTACATCTATAAATACCAGAAAAGTATATGATATTAAATGCTTTGTTACTTGTACCAGTTCCTGGGTAGTTTATATGGCTATTTGCCAGTGTGGGGCATTTTACATAGGACAGACCTCTTGCATATTAAAGCAGAGGATAGCTATTCATATTAGTGATATAAAATGCAAAAGGACTCGTAGTGCCCTATACAAACATATTTTAGTACACCCTACAGCGCATTTTGTTTTTGTAGGGATTGATAAAGTTAATTCCTCAGTAAATAATGAGGTTGCCCGACATAATATTTTGACTGCCAAGGAACGTAGGTGGATTGTCAATTTAGGGGCTTTATTTAAGCCTGGTCTTAATGACCATTGGTAGCTTTTTTGGTATCTATTTAATGGAAGCTATATCCTTTTAGAATTGTGTATTTATGTTATTTGGTATTTAAGGTTTATTTAATGGTTTTTGCCATAACAGGGACTAAGCGGTAATTATATAAGAAGTTTTGGTCGGATGTGTTATTTTTTGTCTATTCACATCTGTATAATTGTGTTTATTGTAAAATATAAATTATAGTATGTATTACTATAGTGTTATGCGAATATTTGGGTTGTAAGGTTTATTTTTAATGCTAATTCATTAGCGTTTGATTTTGGTAAAAGTGTATCTTTGTATATATGCAGTCTATATGCTTTGGTATGTATGTGCATAAACTGAACTGTTTCTTTAAGGGCAGAAGAGTTTAAAACTGACGTATTTGCGTATGATGATTACACTGATGATGCTTTGTTAAGCGAAACCGGTCTGTGGGGCAGACTGTGTGGCTAAATAAAGCCTTTAACTCACGTGTGGCCTTTATTTTTGTGGAGTGCTGGAAGCTTTTTGGAGTCTGCATGTTTTTGGTGTTCCATCCACCTTGTTGGATACGTGCACCATTGTTTTTGGGTCTATATATAGATAGATATATACACACACACACACACACACACACACACACACACACACACACACACACACACACACACACATACATCTACATGTTGAAATACATTGCCTGTACTGTTGAATGACTGGGCTGGATGATATGTTTGAGAAAACATCAGGGTTATGTATGTCTGACATGGCTTAGTAGTAAATCTCTTTGCTATGGTGTGTAGGGTCCTGGGCTCAAGCTTTGCGAAGGCTGTTTATTTATTTGCTGGGCAGAACAAGGGCCATTGGATGCAGAATTATTAAGGCACTTTTAAGCAGTTGTAAGCGGGTTTGCACGGAGGTAAGCACTGCTAACTTCCGGTTACAGTTTATTATACTCAGCTTTTCAATTGCTTAACCCATGCAGACATTGCTTACCCCCACGCAAACAGGCTTAAACCCAATTACTGCTGCTTAAAAATGCTTACTCCCACTTACCCCTGTGCTAATTTCTTTAAAAGAAAAGAAAAAAAGGGTTGAAAGGAAAGTGGTGAAAAAGGGGCACAAAGAGGGAAAGACAATAGGGAAAATAGCTAGGGATGTACAGGAAGGGTGTAACGAAGGTCCATAGCTGCCCATTTCTTGGACAGCAACAGTTGTGCATATACACTGAATTTGGAGGTAGATTTGGACACTCATACCCCTGAGAGAGGTGTAAGGACTGCAATAATATGTTGCGATGCCAATTAGACCAGATTACATGTGTCCAGTCGACACATGTGTAAAATGGACAGCTATATATGGGGTGAGATTTTTTTTTGAGAACAGATTGCTCTTTTGTATCAGGTGAAAGTGGGATGTTGGGGAGGGATAATAGGTATATTTGGGGAGGTAGGTTGGGTAGGTTAACAGACAAGACAAACGATATGCATACAGGGGCAGTATATGACACATATGGTGGGGTAGACACCTTGATGAGGATGGCTGTTGGGACATCGGAAGCCCATGAGCCCCCTAGTGGAAACAGTGGGACTGAGATCCCCACCCCTGAGCAGTCACCACTGCACCTACAGCCCCGAAGGTTGCTTTGCTGGGGGCTGAGTGGCAGAACCAGGCCGACCCTCTAGTTGCGACATATGGCCCTCGAGCTGGCGTAGCAGATCTCCAACCTCCTTGCGGAGCTCACTACGCACCACATCCCAGGCATGGCGACAGTTGACAGGTTCCTGTCCACGTCCACTCCCAGGGGGATGAGCCCCATCCCCTGAGGTGGTTCCACCCGGAGGTGGTGCAGGACCAACAGATGAGGAGGTCCTGAGTTGGGCCGCAGACATGCTGGTGCCAGGTGCCATGGCCAGCTGAGGTGGGACAGGAGGGTCTGCTGGGACTGGCCTTCCCAAACATGCTATAGCATTTAAATTTTATCATCATATGTGGGTTAGTAATAGTCAACACATTCCAGGGTTAGGTATAACAGCATGCATACATATTCCCATTAACCCAGACACCAGATATGGAACAGTTGCAAAGCAAATGGAACACATGCATATATGGGACCGCAGTGCTCATAACAACAGCATGCAGGTACATTGATGGCACCATGCCACCAATGTTAGTATATTTCAATATAGCACATGCATGGAAGCAGATTTAAATAATAATCAACCAATAAGACATAATCAGAACAGTGAGCTCATTACATACCAGTTGAAGTGGGTATGTAGTTTATTGTTGGAGATATGATGAGGGGAGAGAAAGATGTCAATTAACAACTAGTATATTCCTGTAGTCCACATTACTTTCCTAGTCAGTGCTATCTGTACCTTACAAGTATTACTACACTACCCTATAGTCTTAGTTTGGACAGTGATATGGCTGTCGTCATATTTATACATGAACTGGTTTTACCTGCAGTATACACCTCTTACCTGGTATACCTGTGACCTGTGGATGAAATGTTTGTTAATACTAACTAACTGTTTCTACAGATACTCCCAGATTCCAAGTTGATGTTGTGCACATAGCTGTCCATCTCTCTCTGCACAGACTCTGGCCATGTCTTGACCACATGCAGGTGAACTGGGACATATCTAGACTATTGCCCTCTTCAATCTTTAGTGACTTACCGCACACTTATATAGGCTTTCCTACACAGTTCTATTATGTGGTACAGTGTGGGTGACAGTGATCAGTGATACTTTATTATTCAGAGCAAGTGCAACACTCACAATGCCATACAATACCAGAGTAAACAGTACCAGTACAGGCATCAAGCTTTTTATTTCTCGGCACAGTGTTTGTATCCGACGTACCTGTGGGAGCAATGTTTGTTAGCACTACCTGAATGTTGCCACACAAAGTTCCAGATTACACATTAGTATTATGCACATACACCTCACTCTGTTACTGTGCACACTCTGGTCACAGCTTGACAACATGGGGGTGTAGATAGGACATATTTGGCTTATTACTCTCTTAACAGTTTTGGGAGTTACTAGAGTGACAGGTTTGTTCTCATAGATGTGTGACAATCAGTTTTACTCCCTGTTTGCTGCCTAAACATCTGGGATCATCCCACAGATTTCCCATGGGGACAGGGTGACAGGCAGCAACACCTACTGTTACTGATTCATACAATGTTAAGCTTAACAAAATGTCTAAATTAATGTTAAAATATAGGACTTTGGATGTTGAAAATTCCTATTTAAAGGAATGTATTGTTGGGGGAAATTTCCCTAAGGGAAGTATCCAAACAATGTCCAAGTGGGGAGTAGTTTTCATAAAGAATTATTAGATATTTTCAATGGATGTGGACTCGAAATGTTAAAAGCAATTATTAAAGAAAATGATAGAATAAAGGAAGGAATTTAGAAAGAGATAGAGGAACTGAATGGTTGTATAAAAATGACTTGATTTTTTTACTATGCCCACTGAGAAGGAAAAATATTACAAAGTTAGGCTGGAAATTGATGATAAATGTGAGGAATTGATACAGAGGAAATTAAGGAAATTAGAGCATGGCACTAATGAATACAGAAATAATATCAGTTATCCAAAGCCTAAAAGTTTTAGGCAGAATGAAAATGTATTTGTTGTTATCCAGCCAGAAAGTAATACTAACACAGGGAGTAACGATATGGAAAATGCATGTGTGAATGAGAATGTGGGGGATCTTGATGACTTTTCTGACTACCCTGAATTGCATAGATCTGAAAGAATTAGAAATAATAAATATTATCAGCAACAACATTTTTACTGGGGGGTGGGGGGAGGGGGAGATATTGAACAGAGAAAGTTTACCCCATTCCCATTTTTCCAGTCAAATATATGTTGATGAAGGAAATGAGAAAAAATATACATGTAAAGGGTTTAGTATAATTAATTTTAGTAGTGTTAAACTTGTTAAGGAACATTTTAGTCTCCTATCTAAAGGCTTAACATTTATACCTCAATAGAAAGGTAACCTTAAAAAAAACTATAATGGATTTAAGATTATTTACTAGGAAAGTCAACCTTGGTTTGATGTTTCCATCTAAAAGTAATGAAGTTGATAGTAAAATGAGGTGTAAAACCACCTACAACCCACCCCTACATCCTCAACTAAAGAACTTTGAAAAAATAGTTGAGAAGGAAGTATGGAGAGTATTCTCCAATGTTAGATATAAGTCTAATTTAACTAATAAGGAGAAGGAGGTCTTAGCTGAGTTGCAAGAGAATCTTGAAGTCCAAGTGATGAAACCTGACAAAGGGGGTGGGATTGTGCTGATGGATACTATCATTCATGAAGGCAAAATTAATGAAATGTTAAGGGATACCAATAAATACTCCAGTGTATCTGTAAATTAAATTAATATTTCCTATAGAAAAATTGATGCAGTTTTGGAAGACATTATTAATGGAAGACTTAATTGATCCCAAAACTTTTGCATTTTTAAAAGTTGACAAGCCTAGAATACCATCTATATTTTGTATACCGAAAACTCACAAGGATGAGAGGGACCCTCCCTTAAGACCAATAGTCTCAGCTGAGGGATCGAGATCACTTCCCTTAGCAAAATATGTGGGCAGCAAATTGAAAAAAATATATAGTTGGAAAGAAAGGTAATATTGAAAGATTCCTGGGATCTTCTGAGGGAATTTAAGCATGAATTATATAGGGAATATTTAACCTTTCTTACAATGGATGTGATTGACTTATTCTCCAGCATACCATACACTGAAGGTATGAGTATGCTTGAAGAGATAATATTTGAAGACACTGAATTAAATCAAAAGGAGAAATTGGTATGTTCTGGATTGATGGCATTAGTATTGAAGTGCAATTTCATCTTTTTTAAAGGGGAATTTTACCAGCAGATCCAGGGCATTGCAATGGGAGCAGCATGCGCTCCCACCTATGCCAACCTTGTTCTAGCCAAATGGGAAGAGAAATATGTTTTGGGATCCCAATATGCAGTGTGCTGGGCATTTTATAGGAGATTTTTTTAGATGATATAGTAATTTTATGGATTGAGACTATGCACAAGTTGAAAGAATTCATGTATTACATAAACGACACTACTAATTTTTTAAGATTTACCCATAAATGCTCCAGAGAGAAACTTGAATACATTGACGTAGAAATATATAAGAGCCAGGGCAGATTTGAGTCAAGGGTCTATAGAAAGCCTGCATTCTGTAATTCTTTTCTACACTATAATAGTGCCCACCTGCCCCATTATAAAAGGAATATAGTGAAAGGCCAGTATGTACGAGGAAGCAGAATGATCTCTTCATAAATGGATTTTCAGCATGAAAGTGAATTATTAGAACATTTTTTTCTCAATAGGGGGTGTTCCTCTGAGTTGAAAAGAGGGAAAAAGGCAGAAATAAATGAGGGCAGAAAAGGAAACTTTAAGCTTATACTAGGAGAGAATACTATTGAAGTTGATACATGCACGGCTACCTCTGAGCAAAACTTTGGAAAAGCATTAGTATTGGAATTTAATGTCTTCTGCGGTTTAGCTAGAAAGGTTGTAAAAAACGAATGAGAAAGGTTTGTTAATTTATGTGCCTTTATGTGCCTTGGTTTTAAACCTTGGAAGCTGCTTGTGTGAATTAAACTTGGATATTTGCATCAAAGAACAATTGACTGCTATATTTTCCTGTCAAGGGTACTTGTTTGGAGTTTTTAGACTACCTGAATATTATCACACAAAGTACCAGATTACACATTAGTATTATACACTTACATCTCACTCTGTTACTGTACACACTCTGGTCACAGCTTGACAACATAGGGGTGTAGATAGGACATACTTGGCTTATTACTCTCATAACAGTTTTTGGGAGTTGCTAGAGTGACAGGTTTGTTCTCATAGATGTGTGACAATCAGTTGTATTCTCTGTTTGCTGCCTAAATATCTGGGATCATCCCACAGACTTCCCAGTGGGACAGGGTGACAGGCAGCAGATATGGACCCATATACTGGACATTCTGGTCTTATCTGTACAGTTGTGGGGTATAATTCTGTAAGCAGCCTACTTCCACTCCCACGATTCAGACCTTGGCTGTATCTGCTACAACGTAAACACTGTCCATCAGAGTTGTGTGAGCTATATAGATATTGCTGTATATCTCCTATCTGCTTTCTGTCTTATAATTCTCCTGTGGTTTTGCATTCTGACCTTGTATTACAACACTCTTATACAGGATTTCCTAGACAGTTATATTTTGTAGGACAGTGTTTGCAACAGTGATGAGTAATACCTTATTATTTGGAACAACTACATTAGTCACAATGCCATACAATTCCAAAGTAAACAGTACCAGTACAGGGTATCATTCTTGTATTTCTGGGCACAGTGTTGGTATTTGACAGACCTGTGGGAGAAATGTTTGTTAGCACTACTTGAATGTTGACACACACAGTGCCAAATTCCACATTATTATTATGCACAGCATATACATCTCACTCTGTTACTGTAGACACTCTGGCCACAGCTTGACAACATGGGGGTGTAAATGGGACATACGTGGCTCCTTACTCTCATAAGGTTTTGGGGAGTTGCTAGTGTGCCAGCTTTGTTCTCCTAGATGTGTGTCAATCAGTTATATTTCCTGTTTGCTGCCTATACGTCTGGGATCATCCCACTGATTTCCCAGGGGAACAGGTTGACAGGCAGCAGATATGGGCCACTTCACTGGACATTCTGGACATATCTGTACAATTGTGGGGTATGATTCTGTATGCAGACTACTACCACTGCCAGGATTCAAACCATGGCTGTGTGTGCTAAAATACAGCAGTTCACTTCTCAGTTGCATGTGCTATTCAGATTTTATCTTCCTTTTCACTGTTTTCTATGTGTCTCTCAGTTGTACTAAATGGCCTCTGGGGATTACACCAGTCATATACAGATATTCCTACACATTCTATTTATGGTGCACAGTTTAGGTAACTGTGCTTAATACAACAGCACTATTACGTGATTGCAAATCTACATTACCATATGATACCAGAGTATACACATGCAGTCCAGCAGTTAGACCTTTATTGTCAGGCTATTATGCTTTTATTTACATATAAACTATATGAAACTCTTCCTGCCATATTCTCCAGTGTATGCAGTACTTGCATTAAACAATACAGGTTTTATACAGGCAATTAATTTACTAATACTTTTAGATTTTTTTTCCTATGACAATGCATGCAAGAGTATTACTGACCTACCTCGCATTGCAACCTCTCCAGGCAACTTCCATGAGCCTCCTGGTTTGTGGCCCATTCGCTTGCAGCTGTGGAGGACATAAGAGGAATATTTAGCCATACCTGTCCATGATATACATGAGCTGGCAGCTATTGCACATATAGTGGAGTAATACTTTTACACAGCTGGGACAGCCCTTGCTGTTCTAGCCTCTTGGATCCACTTCTCCAAGAGGTCCCCCTTACACCACTTCAGGTCGGCATAGTGATGCCTGAACTGTTCACCAGTTTGGGGTATGCCAGTGGCACTGGTGAGGTCACGGGCGAGATGGTCCCAGGCTTCCGCCTTATATTGGGAACCCTGGTACTGGCCCTGCAGCAGTTTCTGCTCAATGTCGTTGATAAGGAGTCCTGCTATGACACTGGACTTCTGGTTGCACCAGTGCTGCTCCCAGAAGTACACACCTTCTCCACTTACTGCCATTGTGCCTGCAAGGGGAAGCTACAACCAGTTATGAGATGTATTCCCACCTGTTGGGTTTAAGTAGAGCCAATTCTCCACACTTTTTCATGATTGGCTGGTTTTGAAAAGGCTAGGCTATGGCCAAACCTGCTTACCTAAGGTTGGCATTGTTTAAAGAGGTATAACACTGGGCACATTGAGTTAGCTGGCCTACACACTGCTTACACCTCCTAAGCTGGCCTGTGCAATGCTTAGCGTTGCTTACATTAGACTTTGCATTATATCTTCTTTTTGGCATTGATTTATTATTCATTACATCTTATATATATATATATATATATATATATATATATATATATATATATATGCCTGGTATCCATGATTCATTGGTACGTACACTGTATGGGGTCCTTGTGTTTTATTGGGGACTTCAACACTCTATTACAATTACACCTCACTTCTGGGCTTACTGCTGTACTCCAGCTCACATATTTATGTTATGTAGTGGGTTATAGAGCATATGACTGTATACTGATTCCTTTCACGGGTTCAGTTTGATTTTACTATAGTGAGGACTTGTTTGGTGATACCTCATTTTTTTTGTACTGCTGTGATGGCTTGTTGGTTGACTACTGTGACTATAGTGTATAGGGTCCTGGGTTCAGGACCTGCAAATCTGTTTATTTTGTTGATGGGCAGAACAAGGGCCATGGGATATAGAGTGATTAAGGCACTTTTGAGCAGTTGTAAGTGGGTTTGATCAGGTTTGCGCGAGGGTAAGCAATACTAACCTCAAGTTGAATATGCTTACGGAGAGTGAGCTTCTAAATTGCTTAACCTGTCTGCGCATTGCTTACCCCCACGCAAATGGGCTTAACCCTGCTTACTAGTGTTTAAATATGCTTACTACTGCTTATTGGTGCTTACACTTGCTTACTAGTGCTTACTCCCGCTTACAATTGCACACCAGTTTAGACAGTAATATCTAATGGTTCTTGGGAAGATGAGGGATTCGGAAGCTGTATGGAGTTGTCAATCATTACACATTTTACCTTCCATTTGTATCAGTGATTCCAGTGTACATATACTGTATGGGGCACATGTGCTTATCTGTGGACTTTGCAACATTATGACACTGACACCTCACATGTGCATTTAAAGCAATACTCCATGTCACAAATATATGTTATTTAGTAGGTTATGCAACTAAAATATTGGTCATAACGTGATTTGCCATTAAAAATGGAATGTGCTGTTGAGGGATTTGAACCAGGAATGCCTGCTCATAAGGCAAATGCTCTGCCCACTACACTATTGCTATACTGCTGTATTTGCATATATATTCCTTGTTATCCTCTTCAGCCATTTAAGCTGCATTAACCGTAGCTAAGCGACAGGCACACCCGCGCACTTATAGTTAGCTTTAATTGGATTCATAATAAAGAAAATAATGGTTTGTTTATTTGATTTGTATTTACTATTGCTGTTGTACACATGAAGGAATGTTGCTGGGGATATGCGGACAGCTATGCGCTGTCTTGCTCATTCCTTTGGCCATTCTGCTGTTCTTCATTGTGGGAGTGTGTAGATTCTGAGAGTTCTGCTCTCAGACACACACCCTGCACTCTTACATGCTCTATGTAAGATTAGGAGCTCAGGCAGCGTGCCTTCATTAATATGCATGATGCGCTTCCATCCTGCTCCTAAACGGCCACTTCTGTGCAGGACTAAGCTAGTCCTGCATGGAAGATTAGTAAATCTGGGGAACAATATATATTATACATATTTTCTCTGTTACTATCATTAGTACAACATTACAAAAAAATTGCTAAATTTCTGCCTTTCACTTAAACCTTATTCCTGCTCCAGGACATTATTATGCATGTATTGTTCCCACAATTTCCATTAACTTCTATGTAATTTGCTCCTTCCCTTTTCTAAAGATCCCTCTTCCCGTTCTTTTATTTATTTTATAATATTCAGTCCACTGGATTCAGCAAGCGCTGCCTGGCATGCAGGAATAGTGCAGGAGATTCTGGAGGCAATATGGCCACCGTGCGATCCAGTGATAAGCTCTAGGGATGTGCATGAGCGCTCCTGCACTATTCCTACATGGACACAGCTTCTGTATGCAAATTACCCCATTTGCAGGTGAAGACCATGCAAATGAGGTGAATTTGTGATCCAGGAAGCTGTCCACCGGCCGTGCAGGACTAGTGTAGTATGTAGAATTGTACTGAGTTAATAACCGAGTACATTTCTGCAAACTACAAAACGGAGCCATGACAGCGCCAAATAAAGGGTGTATACTATGTGTAAAGCATGCCAATGGCCAAATATATGGCCATTGGCATGGAAAACAGTTGGCAAAAAAAAAACTTATTTTTTTTTAGCCAATTTCGTCTGTTTAAGCTTAGGGCAGCAGCATGCAAATGGAATAGGGCTGAAAATAAAAAAAAAAAAATGAAATAAGCATTTTAACCAAAATCACTATTTTGCCATTAGACTCAATGGCAGGCAGAAGACAACATGGCCAGTGAATAGTGGTTGCTAAGGGGGAATGCTCAGTGTGGGACCTGTAACTATGCATTAGCGGGCAATCCTATCCAAATGAGGGGAATGATACTGAATCCCAGATTTCCCCTCAATGCTAGCCATCACCCAACCATGTAAGTGCAGGAATAGCATGGTTCAAGCCTAAGAGTTAGCTGACATCATAGGTTGGTGTGTCAGACATACTATAAGCTTATTGGAGCCCAGTGGCTCGGGTTTGCCATTAGCTTAGCAGAGCTAAGCAAGGGTGTGTGTCTGAGGCTGCCCAGCACTCTTTACATTGCCTAAACAGGTGTGTACACTATGCACTAGGTTTTAAAGGGAAAAAAAAGTAAACCAGAAAATAGCAGCTATGTGCACATCTGAGCACTGTGTTTGTGCGGCGTGTCCCCGAGCTTAAACAGGAAAGCAATGGAAAGGGAAAACAGCAGTAGGAAGGTAATCAAGCAGAACTAGCATAGCTGGCAGGTGAAATGTATCAGAATCAGCCAATTACACAGACAGCAGACCAGTCCAGCCCAGCACACCACTATAAACTATACAAACACCTTACCCTCTGTTTTTTCCCACATACTCTATTCAATATAGAAGGTCATACTGGGCATGCTCACACACTTACAGAAATGAAGGCCATGTCTGGCAATAACAGTGGTCCATACATCTCTGACAGTTGCAGATGTTAGTGCATACACTCTTCAGTGCACACCAGCCATGCTATGCAAGCACATTGGATAGGAATGCACACATATATCCAAGGACAACACACTATAATAGGCCAAAGATACACATCACTAGATTTGTGGAAGAGAGTGACAGTGACAAAGAGCCTTCCATCATGAGGCGTGTCCCACCCAGCACACATCCAATTGGCTAAAACCACATGATGTGCAAATGTCAGTCACTGTAGGCAGTTGCCTCTGGAATCACTTAGCACTATAGTGTCTGTGGTGCTTATGCTAATTGTATAACCAGACTGTACAAGTCAGTAGTCATCTAGCAGTTGTATACATGTACCTGTGGAATATAAACCTGTGTGTGCCTGAGTGTTGTGTGTCTGCCTCCAGATGAATGGGTTATGGACCATGCACATACACTGCACTCCCCATTGCCCTAATATGGCAAGACTGCTGATGTCTTCACATTGAAATACACCTTTGGGAAAATAATAGCCCCATAATCTCTGTGGCATGTCCTATAACTGTGAAATGCCGTAGTGTGATGTACAAGTTAGGTAGGAGTTTTAATCCCAGACGTGGCAACTGTGTGTGTATGTGTGTGTGTGTGTGTGTGTGTGTGTGTGTGTGTGTGTGTGTGTGTGTGTGTGTGTTTGTCTGTGTAGAGATCAATGCTTTTAGGCCAGTTACACTCACTACATTTTCAAATGCTCTACTTTTTTATGCCTGCTGATGTCATTCACTTTGAAATACACATTTGGGGAAAGAATAGCCCAGTAATCTCTGTGGCATGTCCTATAACTGTGTAGTGTGATATACTAGTTTGGTAGGGGTTCTATTCCCAGACATGGCAAGGATGGGTGTTTGTTTGTCTGTGTAGGGAGCAATGCTTTTGAGGCCATTCATAATCACTACAGCCTCCATTGTCCTTCTTTGGCAAGCCTGCTGATGTCATTAACTTTGTAATACACCTTTAGAGAAGAAGTAACCCTGTAATTAATGTGGTACATCCTATAACTGTATAATTCTGTAGTGTAATACACTACTTAGGTAGGAGTTCTATTCCTAGACATGGCAACTGTGAAACTCTGTGTGTAGGGGTCAATGTTTTTTGGCCATTCACAGTCATTACGCACACCTACAAATGGAGAACATTGACAACTGCAGTAACAGAGACCTGATACAGGCCTCCAGAGAGCACCCCTGCAATACCAGGTACAGTTCTCACCACACCCGTTAGCCACCAAACAAGGACCAAAACAATAAAGGTGGAGGAGTGTCCATATTCACCAAGGATATTCACACCACCAGGCTACTTGGCCAACAGAATGTGCCTGAAATACCCCCGGTGCAACTAACAGTAGGTTAGACTGTATTCCAAATCTTATAGCTTGCTACAGATCCCCCACCATGCCCCATGATACCCACTACAGCTTTTGAAACATACTATGAACTATTATGATACAAGCAACCACCCTAATGATGGGTGATGTACACTACCCTGCCATTAACTAGGAAACTACTTGTGTATCAACGCATGTGCCCAACGGTTCTTGGAAGTCATAATTCCCAATGCCCTGGATCAAGTAACCCATAGTCCCACCAGGGGCTCAAATATCCTAGACCTGGTCATTACCAACATGGGAAATCAATGCTCCACACCTATGGTCAGCCCATCGATGGTCAGGTATGTCCATGAGCTAATCACCCTTAACATCAACATCCCTCCCCCACACCCCAGGAAGGAAACCTCCATAAGACACATCTCCAAAGCCAATGTCATGCTACACATGTCAGACATGCCTAATATCATGACATCCATGCAGATGGGAACTGAAAGGACAACTGCTGAATCATACATGAAGGCACTGTATGAGCACATCCACTCGTGCATGACTCATGCCATCCAATATTGAACCAAGATGCTCCCCACCAAGAAAAGGAAGCCAATGTGGTAGCCCCCTGCCATAAGCATACTGTACAACAAAAGGAGGAAACTGTTGCAGCAATGGGGAATTCCCAAGATGCAAAATACTCCCTTAGCAGTTACAAGTAAGAGGCAGAGATCCCTCATAACATCCACCAAAGCTAGTCATGAACATAATATAGCCAAAGATGCCAAAGACAACTGCAAACCATTCCATAGCTATGTGATGAATCTAAATGGCAATGCTCAGAACTGCTGTGAGCTATGACAGGATGGTATTAAATCTACTGCTCCCAGGGGATATTGCCAATATCCTGGCAGATCGATTCAGTGCCAACTGCACCCCCCTCCCAACCTCCAAAGGGCCCATCTCAACACAGATAGATTGCCATATTCTGGTAATAATGGCCACATAGTTAAAAACCACACTCTACAGAGCTATGACAACAGCAGTCATGGGACCAGTCAACATCCTGAGCTGAGTACTACATGAGCTACAAACTGAACTGGCATGTCACCTATGGGACATGTCTAATCTTAGTCACACCTCAAGCTTTGTGTCCACTTTGTGGTGCATGGGCCTATATTATAACATCAAAGTTGCAAAACTTCAAATGCTATAATATCGAACCCACTACATTGAAGGCTGAAAATAGCAAAGTCACAGAACATTGAATTCTTACCTAGGGCAAGATTTTGGTGGGCCATTCCGTGGCTTCGCTATTTCCTCCACTGTGGTACGATAGTTACAGACTTTAGGATGAGGGTGTGGGCTAAGGTAAGTGGATAGGTAGGAATGTATGTATGGTTTAGTGTAGGGTTAGAAGTAGGGTTTTGTTAAGTGTATGTGTGTGTGTATATTAATTAGTTTGTTTGTGTATAGTTTCTTAGGGTAAGTGTGCTATAGTTACAGACCTTAGGGTTAGGGTGCGGGTTAAGGTTAGTGGATAGATAGGAATGTATGTACGGTTTAGTGTAGGGTTAGAAGTAGGGTTTTGTTAAGTGTATGTGTGTGTATTATTTATTTTGGTGTGCTTGTGTTGTGTGTATGTTTCTTGGAACAGCGAATTTTTTCCCTGGGAAAAAAATTTGCTATTCTGAGTGTTTGATGTTATCACATTTTGAAATTCCAAGTTCGAGCTTATGGTGTTCAATAGTCTGGAATTTTGATCATGTGATATTGACCCATGGTGCACAGCTACAGTTATCCCATCTCCACAAGGGGGGAACCACCTTGGATCCTGGGAACTACAGCCCAGCAGTATGATGTGCCTGATCTGCAAGGCAATGGAATGTATTATCATGGAAATAAAAACAAAGGCATTGGCAACCTGCAAACACTGGACCCTAACCAGGTTGGGTTTGTGAAGAGCCAATCATGTCACCTCCACCTGAATGACAACTGTGAATCTGTCTCCAGAGTCGTGGAAAAGGGTAAGGTGGTTCACACAGCCTATCTGGACCTCGCCAAGCCCTTTGACACCATCCCCCAGTCTGGAATCATAGATAAATGTATCGAGCTGGCCATTAATCCCAATGTCACCCAATGAGCTGCCAACTGCTGTACTAACACAACCCACACTGTAAATGTAGGTGACACCAACCCGAGCCCCAGACAAGTGACAGTTGGTGTACCTTAGGGTTCAGTCCTGGCACTGGCCTTGTTTGGCATCTACTGCTGTGAAGTACAGTCCAACAGTAAGGTACACTGGCAAACAAATGGTTGCAGATGACTGCACACTGGGAGCCAATACTGAATCCTCACATGATGTGGATATTCTACAGAAGGGCCTTACAGAAAGACATGCTTGGTTACTGAGCCATGGCCACAAGATCAATGCCAAGAAATACGTAGTTATCCCCATTGGGAAGGGACATGTACCTGTGAAGTGCCACATAGGTGCCAGTACACTAAACACCTAAAGTGTGATAACAGACTTAGGAACACAGGTGGACAGTGGTCTCACCTTTGATAACCACATCACCACAACGGTCAAGAAACCCACCTATGTGGCACACCTTCCACTAAGGGCTTTATATCCAGGAAAAGAAGCACATTGCCCCACTGTTGGCATCGCTCAGTAGACCCAGCACAGACTACAATGGTCCATTATGTATGTACCTCACAAGACATCTGCAATGAGTAGAGAGGCTGCAGCCATACCTCATGAAATGAACACAGCCCTAAACCAGATGCCCTATGCTGACTGTCTGAAAATCATCCAGCTATACACTGTCACTTATTGTATTCTCAGAGGCGATCTCTGCTTAATTTCCATGTCAAACCCACAGCTGTTGGACATGCTACACTTAGAGAACTCCAAAACATCACAGCCACATGCTCCAGGCATGCAAATCCTGTCATCACAATGAATAATACATGCAAGAGGGATGTGTTCCTGACCCAGAGACTCCCCAGACTCTGGAATAGACTGCCCATACATGTCAAGCAGTGTGCCTCTTTGGCCCTCTTCAGCAGGTACCTGGACAATTGGATGGGAGATAGGACACTCACCCTGGGGATCATGTCAGCTGCCCTGCTAGACAGGGGTGCAGGGAAGTAAATATTGTGGGAAGTCATAGCCAGAGAATTGTCATGTCTAGGCATGTATAGGCCCTAGGGCCATTAGCCTAGTATCAATGTATGACCCTATGAACCTATGAACTACAGTTTCCATTGCCCTTCTTTGGCAAGCCTGCTGATGTCATTCACTTTGAAATACACCTTTGGGAAAGGAGTAGCCCAGTAATCTCTATGGTGTGTGCTATAACTGCGTAATGCTGTAGTGTGATATACTAGTTAGGTAGGAGTTTTATTTCCAGACATGCCAAGTGTGGATGTGTGTGTGTGTGTGTGTGTGTGTGTGTGTGTGTGTGTGTGTGTGTGTGTGTGTGTGTGTGTGTGTGTGTGTGTGTTTGTCTATATAGGGAGCAATGCTTTTGAGGCCATTATCAGTCACTACAACCTCCATTACCCTTCTTTGGCAAGCCTTCTAATGTCATTCACTTAGAAATACACCTTTGGGGAAGGAGTAGCCCAGTAATCTCCAGGGTGTGCGCTATAACTGCATAATGCTATAGTGTGATATACTAGTTAGGTAGGAGTTTTATTCCTAGACATGGCGACTATGGATGTTTGTGTGTGTTTGTTTGTCTGTATAGGGAGCAATGCTTTTGAGGCTATTCACAGTCAGTGCAACCTCCATTACCCTTTTTTGGCAAGCCTGCTGATGTAATTTACTTAGAAATACACCTTTGGGGAAGGCATATCCCAGTAATCTCCATGGCATGTGCTATAATTGCGTAATGTTGTAGTGTGATATACTAGTTAGGTAGTAGTTCTATTTCCAGATATGCCAAGTGTGGTTGTTTGTGTGTGTTTGTTTGTCTGTATAGGGAGCAATGCTTTTGAGGCCATTCTCAGTCACTATAACCTCCATTACTCTTCTTTGACAAGCCTGCTGATGTCATTCATTTAGAAATACAGCTTTGGGGAATGTGTAGCCCAGTTATCTCCATGGTGTGTGCTATAACTGCGTAATACTGTAATGTGATATACTCCTTAGGTAAAAGTTCTATTCCCCCACATGGCAAGTGTGGATTTTTGTGTGTCTGTTTGTTTGTCTGTGTGGGGGGCAATGCTTATGAGACCATTCACAGTCACTACAACCTCCATTGCTCTTCTTTGGCAAGCCTGCTGAAGTCATTCACTTAGAAATACACCTTTGGTAAAAATGTAACCCAGTGATATCCTGACTTGCGCTATAACTGCATAATGCTGTAATGTGATATACTAGTTAGGTAGGAGTTCCTTTCCCAAACATGACAAGTGTGGATGCTTGTGTGTGTGTGTTTGTCTGTATAGGAAGCAATGCTTTTGAGGCCATACATAGTCTCTACAACCTCCAATGCCCTTCTTTGGCAAGCCTGCTGATGTCATTCACTTAGAAATATACCTTTGGGGAAAGAACAACCTAGTAATCTCCATAGCATGTGCTATAACTGTGTAATTCTGTAGTGTGATATAGTTGATAGATAGATGTTCTATTCCCAGACATAGCAAGTGTGGATGTGTGTGTGTGTTTGTTTGTCTGTGTAGGAAGCAATGCTTTTGAGGCCATTCACAGTCACAACAGCCTCCATTGCCCTTCCTTAACAATCCAGCTGATGCCATTCACTTAGAAATACATCTTTGGGGAAGAAATAACCCAATAATATCTGTGGTGTGTGCTATAACTGCGTAATGCTGTACTGTGATGTACTAGCTAGGTAGGAGTTCTGTTGCCAGACATGGCGCATGTGGATGTTTTTCTGTGTAGGGAGCAATGCTTTTGAGGCCATTCACAGTCACTACAACCTCCATTGCCCTTCTTTGGCAAGCCTGCTGAAGTCATTCACTTTAAAATACACCTTTGGGGAAGGAGTGGCCCAATAATCTCTGTGGCGGGTAATATAACTGCGTAATGATGCAATGTGATGTATTAGTTAGGTAGGAGTTCCAATCCCATATATGGCAAATGTGAGACTTGGTGTGTGTGTGTGTGTGTGTGTGTGTGTGTGTGTGTGTGTGTGTGTGTGTGTGTGTGTGTGTGTGTGTGTGTGTGTGTTTCTAATTCATATCCTGTGTGGAGGTGGCTTTGAGTGTGGAACAACTGAATTCATTTTGGAGTGGGTTTTGCATATTTCTTATATGGTGGGCCTATTATATGTCACAATGTCCACCTTACAAGGATAACAGATGTCAAACAGCAGAGAGGCTGTGGTTGACTGTCCATACCCCTACATGTGACATCAAGGCCTGGCAAACAATTTAGGCAACCCTTGTATTACCCAGAGAACACTCTCTACCCATGTCTCATACACAAACACACTCGGCTAGGCAACAACCACTATTATGGTAGTTCCCTGCAGGGAAGTAAATAGTGTGGGAAGAAATAGCCAGGGAATTGTTATGGCTAGGCTTGTATAGGCCCTAGGGCTGATAGCCTAGTACCAACCTATGAACCTATGAACCTATTGCCCACAGATAGTAACCATGGTGTGATTGCAGTGGACTACAGAAGGCATGGCACCATGTTGCATCACTACAATATGCACATAATTGCATACAGTGCTGCTGCACTATGTTTCCCACTGGATGCCTGCAACAACTGTAGTGCCAGCAAATGTAACCCACAAAGGTCATACCATGCCTTTAAACATGCCCTGTATGGACAGATGCCATTGATACCAGGGAATACCTGTATCATGCTGTCAATGTAGGTGCAGGGTTAACCTGGTGTCCATTGGCAGTTCCCACCACATGAGGCCAGGAATGGCACATCTGACGATAACAATCTGTGTACACAACATGCCCCAGGCACTCCAGGTACACATCCATATGTCACAGAACATGCATGTGGGATGTGTGCACATCCCAGACACCGTCCATGTCATGGACTATAGAACACATACATGGCAAGCATTGCACAGCACTGGCCACCCGCAATAGTAACCTAGATGACTGGATGGTGAATACAATACCCACCTGTGTGGACCAATTCAGACACTACACCCCTGAGCCACACTGCAGACCATTTTCATGTAGCCTGATGCCAAGGTATACCCTTTAACTAGCCTTGTACAGCCTTCTGGCACAGTCAACCACTACACACCTGTAAAGCATTGCACCCATGCATGTCAGTACTGGCAACCTGTGTCTGTGTGTGTGTGGAGTATAATGATTTGGATGCCATTCACACTCACTACACCTCCAATTGGTCTACTGAGGCATGCCTTCTGTTGTCAGACACCTTCACATACCCTTTGCCCATATATCATCCTGATAACCCCTGTGGTGGATGTGATACCTGTGTATTACTGTCTTGTGGCAAACTAGCTAGTTAGGAAGTCCAATCCTGACCCTGCCAACTGTGATAATGTGTGTGAGTCCATGAGAGAGAGTAGCTGTGTCGACGTTGACATCTGTTCATGTGGACAGGCATGTGTACTACACCTACCATATCCCTCCTTTATCACTGTTGCAGATGACTCTCACCATCAGATATACCTTTGGACAGTTCCCCAGTATGTAATCTCTGTGGCGCATGCAATAACTGCATAGACATGTGATAGCAGTACATAGTTGGGAAGGGGTTTGAAACCCCGTACTGGTAAGTGTGTGACACAAACATGCTTAGGTTTTACTCTCCCACCCCCTCCCTGTCTTACATTGTCTCTCTCTGTCTCTCTCACTCCTTCTCTGGTGGATGTGGAGAAAAACACATGCTCTGCGTAGGCAGCAGCTTGTGTTTTGTAAGTGATACTCATGATCATCTGATGGCCTCTGCATGACTTGCAGTCCCCCACTTAGCTGATTGCATGTGGAACAGCTGTGGTAAAATCCCCATAGCCAATTGCATGGAAACACACTCCTATACCTAGGAACATCATGTGGGTGTTGGGCCTTTTCATTCACTGTGAGCAGGACCGCATGTCGGTGTTTGGCAATCAGCATCAGAGATGGTATTGGGATATACCTCTAACAACATGCACTGTGGAGACAAGCCAACAAACAGGAGGGGTATGTTCCAGACATGACTACAAAATGTAAGTGTTGCTCTTCTGCATTTGGAGTACTGTTGGTTACACAGGGTTTACGAGGATATGGATGGTCTACATGATTTAATACCTGTCATGACAGTGTTATGTGTTTGAGGAATCTCCCACCTGTAGGGTTATCTGCAGACTGGGCAGTGTTTGGAGTCCTATGTTTCTTGTGTTACTCACAGATCACCTATCTTTGAACTGCAAAAGCATAGTCTGAGGATTGCTGTCAGTACATGGTGACAGCCATGACAGTTACTGAGTTCATATCCCTCATAGGACATATGTCACAACAAACCCTGTTACAACAATAAATGTATGAGGGTATTACAGCAACATGCCAATATTGGCCCAGTGTTTGTAGCTCCAGCCACACGTCTGTCAACCTTTGTATATATGTCATGAAGTAAGAGGTGCATATGTTCTGTACACCATTATTTATTGAAATCACACATGAAAACAAGCCAGTTAGATATCAGACTGCTAGGCATGTTATGTATAGTATAGGTTTTTCCTGAGGACATAACCTGGGCATTCTGTGGTTGTGTGTACAGTAGTGGGGTCTGTTTACTTATGGTGATTGTCAACAGTATGTGTATTGCAAATGCATACCTTGGCCTGTGTACAGACTGTGGTAGATGTCATTGTTCTTGGTCCTGTTCTATCTGATGTAACATGCTGCTCTAGTGTATGGTACCCTATCGGCTCACATGTTTGCAGGGTCAAACACACACATGTTCCATACCACAGACAGACATTGGACCACACTGTGTCATGACTCAGTATATGTAGGGTTAGTGTGTGAGTGGCACATATGAGGATGGTGTTGATCAGACAGTCCATATAGTGTAATATTAAGCTTGTGTACCATATGTGGCTGTGGTTGTGTTCACATTGGTTCTGGGTATGCACTTTCACACAGGTGTCTGTTACACTGTGCTGTGACATGCTTGTAGAGCCTGCTATATTTGCAGGTACATGTGTATTCCCCCATACAAAATGTAGGCCAGTGTTGTGGCAGTCTGCCTCCAGTTTGCACAGTACATTGTTACATGCCTAGCAGCTTAGTGTAATTACCCAGTGTGATGTTATGTCCAGATATATGCAAGACATACTGCTGCTGGGCCACCATAACTGTTGTGTATTTCTGACAAAGCAGTGGGATTCTGTACAGATGTATGTCTCTAATTGCTGGTTAGTATGTGGACATGTGACTTCTGCACCACCAGTTATTGTGTGTCAGGATAGACAGGAGTGTGTGAATGCATAAACTGTGTGGGCATATGTAGTCCATTATTTATGTGATACAACCATGTACATGGCTGTTAACATCCTCATTGTCAGGCGTGGTCCACGTGTCTTGCAATGAAGGGGGATCTGTTTATATCTCTGGACTGAACAGAGAGTGCCAGACTGTCCACATATATTGTTCCTATCTCTGCTGTAGTCCACAGGATCATTATTGTGCTATTAATGGTATTGTACCATGATGTCCTTAGGATGTCTGTCAGTAACCAATGTCGTACATGTCAAAAGCAGATGTGACCTCCCACACACAACATGTCTGTTAAGACAATCCCTGTTACAGTAGTAACAGTCTACATATATACCTGCAGTACATACATGACATCCCCTTGCACTAAGAGGATGAGACTATTGGTGCTTATATGTGTGTACATATATATATATATATATATATATATATATATATATATATATATATATATATATATATATATCCAAATATCTATATAGATATATACACATATAAATATCTACATACATATATATATATATATATATATATATATATATATATATATACATATATAAACATAAACAAACACATATATATGTATACACATCTATATATGTCTACACATATACAGATATATAGATATATATGCACATATAGCTATAGGTATCTACGTATATATTGACATAAACAGCTATATCTGTATAGATATAGATATATATGCACATATAGTTATAGATATCTATATCTATATATATATATATATATATATATATATATATATATATATATATATATATCAACATAAATTTATATATCTGTACATATATGATGTATGTATATATATATATAGAGAGAGAGAGAGAGAGAGAGATCTATAAATGGCCGTATATATGATGCACTATACAGATGTGTATATATACATATATATGATTATATTTGTGCATGTACATGTAGACATATATCTGCATATGTATATGTATATATCCATATCCTTGTCATGTGTAAACATTACTGTTGTGTATATCTTCCCAGATGTATCACACTGTATGTATCTGATATATGTATATTTAGATATAACAACATATGTGATGCAACAGTAATATCACTAACAAGTACTACACAATTGTAGAAGTCACAGCAATTGTTCAATACTATTTAATAGGTGTACTGAAAGATATATTGGAAAAACAATGACAGCTATCTCATCTATTATGGTGTAGTGGTTAACAGTTGTGACTATAGTATACAGGGTCCTAGGTTCAAAACCTGCAAGTGCTGTTTATTTTGTTGCTGGGCAGAACAAGGGCTGTTGGATACAGAGTGGTTAAGGTAGTTTTGAGCAGCTTTACGTGGGTTTGCGCGGGGGTGCACAAAGCTAAGCAGTGCTAACGTATGATTAAACGTATTGGCACTTACACCATATAGGCTTCGCTTACCGGTGTGCAAATGTGCTTAGTTGTAATATTACAGCAATGCTGACACCTGCTAAGCATGGCTAATCTCTGGTAACCAGTGCTCACATCCCCATCTGATAACATAGCAGGGTAATGACATAATAGGTTTTTGTATTTCCATGTACATAACATGCATATATGTGCTGTCATTACAGTAGCAAGGGGTGTGAGTCTCCTGTCTGGGACACTTGAGTATATATGGCTTGTACAACACTCTTATCCATGTGAATGTATTACATACAAGGGTAGTATCCCAGGTTATATGCAGTCACACTGGCATGTAGTGTATCATTACGCTACTGCTGTTGACAGTGCTTTCCCAAGCAAGAGCAGATTGCTAATTGTAGTACTGGGAACAAGCACCCCTGCATGCATAGATGGACTCTGAGTCCACACTGTCGTGTTCCTGGTGTGTGAGCTGTGTCACATTATATATCTCCTACTGGATAATGATCTGACATGTGGCAATTAACTGTAGACTACTGTCTGTATAGCACATGTCAGTGAGGGCTGCCAACATGTAGTAATGGCATACATAGTGGTGACAGACGCCTATCTGTCGACACATTTATCCTACTGCAAAGGTAGTTGGCAAGCTGTCTGTCATTCCCTGTACAGATGTGCAGATGTCAGGTATTCAGCTTGGATACGTGCAGACAACCAATGCTTGAATGGCACTGAAATGTCTGCCCAGCTGTGTTATACCTGGCACAGAGAGGACACAATACCGTGTATGCACCACATGCCATGGATACCTCCACTACACTACCACAGTCAGCTGAACATGCTTGGGTACAGGTCACCAACACAGACACTAACCATGTTTTGTAATACATGTTGCATATATGTCACCTGGATCACCTCACTGGCCATTTGCAGGAGTCACCCAGAGGATTGGCTGATGCATGTCACTCTCACCCTGATGGTCACCACAGTGGTGTCTGTAGGTAAATTTCCTGCTGGCAGATGGCAGGTGGCATGATACTACTGTACACACATTCCCTACACTTCCCATCCCTCCATGGACAATAGCCAGGTACACACCTATGACCACCTGCAGCGATGCACCTCAGTACTGACAAATGTGTATGTGTGCATTACTGAGGATATCAGTGTCTGTGTGTTAGTACAACAGTAGTTGGGAATACCATGAGGCCCTTCACACCCAGCGCAACACCCATTGCCATAGTTAGATGTGGCTACTGCTGTACTGGACATTACATTTACCCTGTTATGCTCCTCTTCCTAAAGGCAACCTGAACCTTGCAGTACCAGCATAACACTGCTGTACAAATGGGTTGATAGGCATGGGATACCCACTGAGTTCTGGCAAGTGTGTGTATGTGTGCATGTGTGTATATCTGTAGGGTACAGCATTCCAAGGTCACATACACACACTTGCCAGAACTCAGTAGGTATCCCATGCCTATTAACCCATTTGTACAGCAGTGTTATGGCAAGTATGTGTATGTGGCCTTGGAATGCTGTACCCTACTGATATACACACATGCACACATACACACACTTGCCAGAACTTAGTTGTCAAGTGTGTATGGCAAGTGTGTGTTTGTGTGCATGTGTGTATATCTGTAGGGTACGGCATTCCAAGGCCACATACTCCTATTATGGCATGCATTGCCACACAGTATTATGGATAGTGATGTTGCTGCCCATAGGAGAGGCATGACAATGCATCACCCTACTATGCCTGTGGCATGTGCATTAAATGCATATCCCTATAGTACCACTCTTGGGATGGACAATGGGTTGTATTGCAGTCCTGGTCAATGTGTGATGGTGGGTATGTCAGAGTGTCATCATGGGTTGCAGTGCATACAATATCCACAGTGGGGTGTGGGTGCTATGTACACTGTCATTACACCATGGTACGCTCGGTACATGTCTCATGTACCACTGTATGGTGACCACTGTCACCATCAACCATACAGGTAACTGATAACACAATGCAGCCCAGTTATGCATGTGCTGTGTGCAGCCTACCTGTAACACATTGGGCACACTGACAGGGTAGTTAGCACTGATAGACCCAGGTCTCTCAGATGTGTGTCTTCCTGTTATGTGTCTGTTAATGATTATATGATGGTATGTCACACTATGTATTGTCCACATACAACCATTACATCCCCAATTACCATACTGTACATGCCTGGGGATGTTCTGCATGTAACATGCAACCTGGAACACACCTCATCCTAAATGCTGTGTAGTGTGTGCAATTAAAGCCACACACATCAGTAGCACTACATACCTAGGTATGGGTCTAGTACCATTATTGCCAAGTAAGAGTGTGTGTGTATGTGGAGGGATCTATTTCAGGTTTCTGATATACATGTCCCAGGGAGTCACCTGTCCATGTGGCACAGGCAGTAACTGTTATACAGACCTGTGACGTGTTCAACTGTACCCAGGATATGGCACAGCCATGGTGTCACCACAGTGCCATAACCCTTGTGAGATATGACAGCAGACCATCCTCTGCTGACACATGTACACCTACAACACAAATGGATAACATTATGGAGACCACAATCACTCAGTGTTACTAATAGCTATAATGCATTATGGTTGGACAGCTACACTACCTGACATGTAAGCATTAAACATTACTGCTGACAACATGTTACACAGCAGTACATTGGTGGACTGTAGTACAGTCACTGTGTGCATCAGAATCATTTTAACCTGTCCCTGCATCGATGTTATGGATGACAGGGATGTGGCACAGGTCTCATCATATGCACAGGGTGTGTTGTTGGTTTGTCAAAGACCTAGGGTGGGCCATACATTTGACACCATGTGTGTGGGTGAGGGGTGTGAGTTGCTGATGTGGGTGTGGTGATGTGGTATGTGTAGGTATGGGGTTGGGCTAGGTGTATTTGTATAATGTGTGGATATGCATGCACACAGTTCTGCCATGGAGCTGCCCTATACAGGTGCTTCTTGGACAGCTGCAGATCATACCTGTCAGGGTGTGCAATTCACCACCTCTGGCCATGGACACAAGGACTGTGCCTGCCAGGGGTTCCATGGGCACATCCAGGTACAGGCCTTGATGTGCTACTCTCCCCTGATGATGACATATGTCCGCTGGAACCAGGTCCTTCCTGGGACTTGCCAGGGCCAGGTGCATGTGGCCTGCTGTTTTGTGGTGTGGACAGCATCCCCCTGCAGTGCTGGGGCTGGTACTGCCACTACGGGAGTGGCTTGGTGTCCTTGCACATCCACATCAACCGCCAGATGTTGGTGTTGCTGGCCTACGTCCATGCGGCTGTCGCCCCACTACCACCACATGTTTTAGCATGGACAATCCATGGTTGATGAGGCCCACCATCTCAACCAACCATCTATCTGTGACCTGTGTATAATCATGGAGGGCACCTGCCAGTTCATGGATGTTGTCACTTACCGATGAGAAAGCAGCCTTATGTAGCCTCAGACCCTGTCTGGTGTGCAGTTTCATACGTGCCTACGCCCCATGACAGCCTGATACATACGTCTGGTGTTACCAATTTTGGCACTTCTGCCAGGGGCACGATGACCAGCGGCCCTCCCACGAGCACCCCGGTACATCCACCTATGTGGTGCCCTGCCGGACATCCGGCTATGCCTGCTGTGCCCAGATACAGCAGCCATAGATACCACACTGTCATGTGCACTGCCACTAACCGCCAAATGTCCCTCTGCTATGGCCACTGGTGATGGGGTATCTATAGGCACTGTGACTGTGTGCGGGGTTGGGGTCTATAACAGGGGGATGTCATATGATGGCGCAGTTTCGGCCTCTGACAACCCCACCTGTGCATCAACACAGCTATCATCATTTACAGTGTCTGAATGGACACCAACATCAGATTGCATGCAGGAGAGACCCTGACCCACCTCACCACCTGTGAGGGGAAACCAAAAAATGCACTTTAAAACCTGTACAGCATTGCATAACAGTACACACACACACACACACACACACACACACACACACACACACACACACACACACACACTGAAATTCCACCATAATACCCACCTGTCCCTTCTCTCAACTGTGGGCCTATCCACATGATGGCCAGAGGTGTGCCTGTCATGATTTGTCTGTCCACCCCACAGGTCTTGTGTCAGATATATCACTGGCAGTGTGTGTGTTGAGTGCTATCAGTACATGGCTACATCCATTTGGGTTTCTGTCTTCATATTCCTGACTAAGGGTATGTTGCAGACTAACCTGTATCACCAGCAAGTTGCTCAGTGTATGACAACACTATTTCACATATGGGCCTGTGTTTCGGCCTCTGTCCTCCACCTACATACCAGGCTTTGTCCATATGACATGCAGTAAAGGGTTGTTATGTATTGGCCTGTGATTAAGATATGCTGCCATTCCTGCCATCATTCCAGTGCTGTTGTGGCCTCCACACATATTGTGGGGTTGGGTCCATATATATATGTGGGCTTCATCTGCACAAAACATGTGTGCCCTTCTGCAGTCCTGAGATCAGTGTATCTAAAAGTGTTATATGCCCCTGTAAGTCAGTCTATGGGGGGGGGGGGTATGCACCATAAATAACCTAGGCTGTTACAACATGTGAGGGATATCAGAAGTAAGCTGTCTTAAGGTATATAGATGTACATTACCATACGTGTCACCTTGGGAAGATTGCTGGCTTACTGCTTACTGCATACAGACTGTTCTGTTTGTCAGTGTGATTGTGATGGTTTCAGTTATGCATTGTTATGTAACAGATACATCCCATTGTGTCAACTTAAGTCTTTTCCCCCTAGGGATTGAGTACACAGTGTAGTTAGAGGCTGCTGGACTATACATCTGCATTTCTTTCAGTTGATTGATTGTTATTCTGTGGCTCAGTCTGTATTTACTGTTGTACTACTTGCAGGCCTTGGCCTGGACAGCAACATATGCTATGCTTTCCGATTACTGTATAGAATGATCTGCTTGAGAGTTGCATTAATCTGTTTATATGCATTTCAAAGTCTAAATAGCTATATGACATGGCATATACAACTGTGATAGTACACAAATAAAACTTTCCTATGTATACAAATCTGTGTGTGGTGTCATATCCTTTGGCTTCTCTGTGGCTATATGTTTCAGGCAACAATCTTCTTTTGCATGGGTGACTCATACACTGTCCATTTGATAAGGTGGCAACTGTAGGAATACTGGCTGTTCAGTATGGTGTGCACCCTCTAAATATGTAACTTCCTATACATATCTCTTTGTGTGTATGTGTAGCTAAATATATATGTATGAATATATATATATATATATATATATATATATATATATATATATATATATATATATATATATATATATATATATATATATATATATATATATATATACATATGTATCTGCATATATGTGTGTGTGTGTATATATATGTATCTTTGGAATGTTTATGGCTTCCCCATTGTACATTCCCTATGGTAGCCAGAGTGTACTGCATGATATGTTATTGATGCCATCCTGACATCATACAGGTGGGATGGATTACTGTTAATGTCTTGTGCCTATGTTATGTTAGGTCCTGGGTATGGGACTTGCAACAGTTGGTATTGTATTGCAGGGCAGATCTGTTTTGCTGTGAGGGAAGGGGGTGATATCAATACTTACAGGACGTATTTAGCTTGGGCCCCCATCACCCCCATTAATGGTGCCTTTGGCCTTATATTGATATTTATTTATGTTCTGTTTTATATCTATAAATATATATCTGTATATAGACACACACACACACACATATATATATATATGGGTCTAGGACACATGCTCGACTAGCATATGTCCGAATCACAAAACATCGAACACACATACACGAAAGCGCTTAACATCATTTGTAGTTCAAAATAAAAAAAATCTACATTTCTGCAGGGGGCTTTCCCCCTTGCACCCCCCCAAACACCCCTACTTTATTATTCTCTCTCCAAGATTGCACTACAGTGGGGAAAAGGGAAGTTTCCCTTATCCGCACTGCAGTCTGATCTACGAAACAGGCACACATACACGGAAGCTCTTGTCGATTTTAAGCGCTTTCATGTATGTGTGTTCGATGTTTTGTGATTCAGACATATGCTAGTCGAGCATGTGTCCGGATCCCATAAATATATATATATATATATATATATATATATATATATATATATATATATATATAAAACACCAACAGGATCAATCAACAAATCCAATGCGCTGTTCAAACTTTTACTTGTTTCAAAATACGTTCAAATCACAACCAGCTACACAGGTCTTGGTATATACGCTCAAACTGCAAGCAGCTGACAATAAGCGATAAACAGCAAAGGCGTACTATCACACTTTTAACTTTCTAGAGCACAGTTTAGTAGCTCCGTAGCTCCATATCACTCAGAAATGCCATACGCAATATATTTTCTATTGAAGCATATACTCGAGCCAAGCACTAAATAGTACTAAATAATCCATAAATTTATTAAAATAACAATAAAACAATAAAAAGGAAGAACATAGGATAAGTGCTTTTGGGTCACCACCATGACCCTTCCTCAGATCCTTATATCTGATGTTACATAATTTCCTTCTTTTAAAATGGCAGGTTTACACCAATAAGACAATCTATTGCGTATTAATCATATTACATCATTTCCTTCTTTTAAAATAGCAGGTTTACACCAATAAGGCAGTCTTTTGCATAGTCACACCTACTCAGGCAGGTGTGTCATAAGTGCCTCTTCAGTCTCTGCCTTTTCATGGTGGGTTTCATAGAGAATGCTGTATTAAGTCCTGGTTTCTAATGTGCTCTAAGCTTTCCAATCCAAAACATTTCCTCCTGCTCAAGTCTGGTGTTAATATTAACCCCCCCTTTTTGAGGCAAATACAATTTTCAAGACTCTAAACATAAAGTTGTGTCCCACATTGTCTCTAACATGTTTTGCAGGTGGGTTTTTATAATCCCTTAACCTTATGTCACTAATATGTTTGGACATTCTTTCTTTCATTTGTCTCACTGTTTTTTCAATGTAGAAATTGCTGCATGCAGAACATGTAGCCAAATATACAATGTTCTTGGTTATGCAGTTAGCATAAAAATTAGTAGTGTATTTCTTCTTAGTAGTTGGATGTTCGAAGCAGCTATCAGTATATATAAATTTGCACATTGTGCATCTTCTACAAGGAAAAATTCCAATTCTTTTTGATGTGACATATGATTCCAAGCAGTTATCTTTACATAATATTATCTTTAAATTCTTTGCATTCTTGAAACAAAATCTAGGTTCTTCTCCTACCAATCCTTTGCATTCCTCATTTGACATTAATATTTTCCAATTTTTCTTAACAATCTCACAGACTCCCTGAGTATCTGTTGTGTGAGTAAGCATCATCCTCAATTCTTTTTCTTCATTCTTACCATCATAGATGTTTTGATATCCTCCTTTTAGGAATGGTTTCCCTTTGCCATGTCTCTCCATAATTATTTGTTGTTTCACTTCAGACACCTCCTTCTCTTTATAGCCTCTCATCTTCAGATGTTCCGACAGATCATTCATAGCCAGACCAATAGTGGCATCATTTGAATGTATCCTTGGACGCATGCCTGCACTATAATATTGTGCCGAGAAGCCTTAGAGTTTTATTAATGCCTACGCAAGGAAACTCTCAGCCAGAACTGTTGATAAAATGGCAGAGTCTTAATCTAGAGCACAGCCGTAGCTATATGAAACTTTTAATAGAACACTATTCACCTAGAGAAAAAGAATTAGTGAAGAAAATAGAAGGTTTACAAGCATACTTGGAACAGGAATTTGACAGTGAAATTTGTATCTCGAAGTAAGAGGAGATATACTATAAGATCTCGTTATATGATAATAAGTTGGAACAAATAAAGACTAAGAAAATTAAAAGAGACTATGCTGATTTTAAGAGAGGGGATGTTTTCACTTGGTCGAGGGACTTCAATAAAGAGCAGCAAATATTTAAAGAGAATGAATCATATAATAAACAACCACAGAGAGTTGCAAGGTTTCTGTCTAATGTAGCTGATGGAAACAAAGATAAAATGAATAAGAACAGTGATAGCCCAAGTGATAAGAGTCATATGGATATTGTATCTACACAAGGAATAGTGCAGTTCACTAATCGGATATTGGATACCTCTAGCTCAATTCAGAATATGAATAATCAAAGGGAAGGAATGAATCCAGTAGCTGTATCTAAGAATACCATGAAAGATGGGGGTTTTCCAGTACTCCCACTTTGAATAAAAGAAGTGAGAAACAGGAAGGAGAGGAGATCATTAAGCAGAGGAAGGAAAAGAAGGAGGTCATATGTAGAGGAACGGTAGATGAAAGAAATAATGAATCTCTGGTTTTAACCTCTCATCTTTTGAGTTGACAAGAGCACATGTTTACATTTTAAACAAGGGGTTGAAATTTATACCCATGAGAGGCATAGATGATAATGAAGCAATATTAAGTCTGAGGACATTTGGGAGAGATATTATGCTGAGAAGCATGTACAAAGACAGTAAAGCGACTGCAATGAATTTGTTTAAGAAACCAAGCAGCTTCATACCACAAAATAATGCTGTCGTAGACACATTTATTAACGTCTGTGAACAAGAAATTATTGATTACTTACAGAATAATAAAAGGAGAATATACAACACTACTAAAGAGGAAAAACAGGCTTTAAAAGAGTTAGAAGAGAATGAAGAATTAACTATTAGACCCGCAGATAAAGGTGGAGGGTTTGTCTTGATGGACACTGTGAGATATAAGGAAGATGTAAGAACTCTCCTGCAAGATTCTACCTCATATAAAGAGATTAGTGAGCATGAGTTAGAAAGGATTAAAATGAGAGTGAGGCTGTACCTGGAGGAAATGAAGGAGCAGAATCAGATTACAGTGGAACTATGTAGTTACTTGCAGGTTGAATATCCACTAGTGCCGATGTTCAAATGCCTTCCGAAGATTCATAAAGATCCGCAGAAACCTCCAATGAGGCCAATTGTGGCTGGAGCTGGATGGATTACAGAGCCTGCGTCCATCTATGTGAAATACCACATCAAGAAAATCTTAGAGAAGACTCCAGCTGTATTAAAAGATAAAAAGTCGTTTCTTGGAAAATTAAGTGAATATAATAATACAAAGAGAAATGGAAAAAAAACATCTTATGGCTACTATGGACATCAAAAATCTGTTAACTAGTATCCCTAACAGCTATGGCATTACAGCATTAAGGGATTTTTTACTGAATGAAGGCACATATGGTGAAAGGCAGGTTACAGTGTTGTGTAGTCTGATGGAATTGATCTTAAATAACAATGTCTTCATGTTTGATGGAAAATTTTATATACAGCTCTGTGGTGTAGCTATAGAGGTATGCCAATAGCTATGCAAATATAGTATTGGCGCAATGGGATAATAAAGTGGTTCATCAGGACAACCCTTGGAAGAATTATTTGAGGGTCTATCAAAGATTTGTAGATGATATATATATTATGTGGGAAGGAGAAGCTATGGAATTGGCAAATTTTCATGCATATTTAGAAGACAGCACAAGCTTCCTTGGGTTTACTATGGCATATAGCAATACGCAAATGGATTTTTTGGATGTGCGTATTTCACAAAATGAAGAAGGCATTATAGAGACCAACCTTTACAGAAAAGAATGCTGGAAAAACAACATCTTACCAAGAAATGGTATGCATCCAAAGTATACTCATAAAAATATAGTTAGAGGACAGTTCCTAAGAACTTCAAGGATACATTCAAATGATGCCACTATTAGTCTGGCTATGAATGATCTGTCTGAACATCTGAAGATGAGAGGCTATAAAGTGAAGGATGTGTCTGAAGTGAAACAACAAGTAATTATGGAGAGACTTGGCAAAGGGAAACCATTCCTAAAAGGAGGATATGAGAACATCTACGATGGTAAGAATGAACAAAAATAATTGAGGATGAAGCTTACGCACACAACAGATACTCAGGGAGTCTGTGAGATTGTTAAGAAAAATTGGAAAATATTAATGTTAAATGAGGAATGCAAAGGATTGATAGGAGAAGAACCTAGATTTTGTTTCAAGAATGCAAAGAATTAAAAAAAATATTATGTAAAGATAACTGCTTGGAATCATATGTCACATCGAAAAGAATTGGAACTTTTCCTTGTAGAAGATGCACAATGTGAAAATTTATATGTACTGATAGCTGCTTCAAACATCCAACTACTAAGAAGAAATATACTACTAATTTTTATGCTGACTGCACAACCAAGAACATTGTGTATTTGGCTACATGTTCTGCATGCAGCAATTTCTACGTTGAAAAAACTGTGAGACAAATGAAAGAATGTCCAAACATGTTAATGAAATAAGGTTAAGGGATTATAAAAACCCACTTGCAAAACATGTTAGAGACAATGTGGGACACAACTTTATGTTTAGAGTCTTGAAAATTGTATTTGCCTCAAAAGGGGGGGGGTGATATTAACACCAGACTTGAGCAGAAGGAAATGTTTTGGATTGGAAAGCTTAGAGCACATCAGAAACCAGGACTTAATACAGCATTCCCTATGAAACCCGCCTTGAAAAGGTGGAGACTGAAGAGGCACTTATGACACACCTGCCTGAGTAGGTGTGACTATGCAAAAGACTGCCTTATTGGTGTAAACCTGCTATTTTGAAAGAAGGAAATGATGTAGTATCATTAATATGCAATAGATTGTCTTATTGGTGTAAACCTGCCATTTTAAAAGAAGGAAATGATGTAATATCAGTTATAAGGATCTGAGGAAGGGTCATGGTGGTGACCCGAAAGCGCTTATCCTATGTTCTTTCTTTTTATTGTTTTATTATTTTAATAAATTTATGGATTATTTAATACTATTTAGTGCTTGGCTCGAGTATATGCTTCAACAGAAAATATATTGCATATGGCATGTCTGAGTGATATGGAGCTATGGAGCTACTAAGCTGTGCTCTAGAAAGTTAAAAGTGTGATAGTACGCCTTTGCTGTTCATCGCTTATTGTCAGCTGCTTGCAGTTTGAGCGTATATACCAAGAAATGTGTAGCTGCTTGTGATTTGAACATATTTTGAAACAAGTAAAAGTTTGAACAGTGCATTGGATCTGTTGATTGATCCTGGCCGTGTTTATTGTGCTGTTTGTTGGTGTTTTAATAATTTGGATTTTATACAGCACACTCCTGTCGTATTCCGGTGTTGTATTGATTGGACTTATATATATTTATATATATATATATATATATATATATATATATATATATATATATATATATATATATATATATATATATATATATATATATATATTGCTCTCTCTCTATATATATATATATATATATATATATATATATATATATATATATATATATATATATATATTTATATATATATATATATATATATATATATATATATATATATATATATATATATGTGTCTATATATTTTTATGTATATATATATATATATATATATATATATATATATATATATATATATATATATATGTATATATTTATATATGTATATAGATAAAAATATATATATACACACACATACATCTACAGGTATAAATACATTTCCTGTACTGTTGAATGACTGTGCTGGATGATATGTTTGTGAAAACATCAGGGTTATGTACATCTGACATGGCTTAGTTGTAAATCACTTTGGCTATGGTGTGCAGGGTCCTGAATTTGAGCTTTGCAGAAGCTGTTTATTTTGTTGCTGGGCAGAACAAGTGCTGTTGGATGCAGAGTGATTAAGGCACTTTTAAGCAGTTGTAAGTGGGTTTGAACAGAGGTAAGCACTGCTAACTTCTGGTTACAGTTTCTTATACTGATTTAGCTTCTAAATTGCTTAGCCTGTGTAGGCATTGCTTACCCCCACGCAAACAATGTTAAACCCACTTACTGCTGCTTAAAAGTGCTTACTCTCGCTTACCCCTGCACTAATTTCTTTAAAGGAAATGAAAAGGGGTTGATAGGAAAGTGGTGAAAAAGGGGCACAAAGAGGTAAAGACAGTAGGGAAAATAGCTAGGGATGTGCAGGACGGGTGTAGGTTCATATGTTCATAGGTTTATAGGTTCATAGGTAGGTACTAGGCTATCGGCCCAAGGGCCTACATAAGCCTTGCCAACAAGATTCCCTGGCTTACGCCACACAAGAAAGTTATTTTCCTGTGCCACTGTCGAGCAGAGACACAGAGATGATCCCCGGGGTGTATTTCCTATTTCCCATCCACTCATCAAGATTTTTCTTGAAGAGTGCTAATGAAGAACTTTGCTTGACATAGATGGGTAGCCTGTTCCAGAGTATGGGAAGTCTCTGGGACAGGAATCTATCCCTCCAGCATATCCTGTTTATTGTGGTGACAAGGTTTAGGTCCCTAGAGTGTGTAGCTCAGAGGGAATGGGATTTCTTTAGGTGTAGTATGTCCAACAGCTCTGGGTTTGACATAGCTTTATATGTTAGGCAGAGATCACCTCAGAGTAGGTGATATGCTATGGAAAGCTGGAGATTTTTAGGCGGTCAGTGTAGGGCATTTGTTTGAGGCCAGTAATCCTCTTTGTGAGGTACTTCTATGGCCCTTCCAGCTGCTGCAGATGTCTTGTGAGGTACATTCCAAAAGGGGCATTGTACTCTATAATGGTTCTAATGAGTGTCGAGTAGAGGGGAACAATGACCTCTTTTTCCCTGGATGAGAACCCTTTTATGATGAGGTGTGCCATGTAGAAGGACTTCCTGACTACTGTGGCGATGTGACTATCAAAAAGAGACTACTGTCCACCTGGGTCCCAAGGTCTGTTATCACGCATTCAGTGTTAAGTGGATTGCTGCCTTTGTGATAGTTCATGTGTACAGAGCTTTTACCAAAGGGGATGACACTGCACTTTTTGGCATTGAGCTTGAAGCCATGGCTCTGACACCAGGCATCTGTCTCAGTGAGGCCCTTCAGTAGGATGTCCACATCATTTGGGGACTTGACTATGGCTCCTAGTTTGCAGTCATCTGCGAACTTCATTAGCCAGAGGCCTTCTGTGTTAACCTGTACTTCAGAGAAATAGTTACCAAACAGGAGACGTCCCAGGACGGAACCCTGTGGTACTCCACCTCTCACTGCTTTGAGGTCAGATTTGGAGTCTGCAACTTTTATAATGCGGGTTCTGTCAGTGAGCCAGTTGGCAACCCATCTTGTGATGTAGAGATTTATACCTAGTTTAGTGAGTTTAGCTATAATTCCAGAATAGGGGATGGTGTTGAAAGCCTTGGCGAGGTCAGGATAGGCTGTGTGAACCACCTTACCCTCATATATGGGAAGTTACATAGCTGCCCATTTCTTCTACAGCAACAGCTGTGTATATACACTGAATTTGGAGATAGATTTGGTAACTCAAACCCTGAGAGAGGGGTAAGGACAACAATAATATGTTGTGAAGCTATTTAGACCAAATTACATGTGTCCAGTGGACACGTGTGTGAAATGGACAGCTATATATGGGGCGAGATTTTTTTTTTGGGAACAGATTGCCCCTTTTTTTTTCAGGAGGGAGTGGGATGTTGGGGAGGGATAGTAGGTATATTTGGGGAGGAAGGTTGGGTAGGATAACAGACAAGACAGACAAGACAGCATGCAGGGGCAGTATATGACACACATGGGGGGTAAACACCTTTATGGGGAGGGGTGTTTGGAAATCAGAAACTCATGAGCCCCCTAGTGGAAACAGTGGGACTGAGGTCCCCACCCATGGGCAGTCACCACTGCACCTTCACAGCCCCAAAGGTGGCTGCGCTGGGGGCTGAGTAGGAGGGCCAGGCCGACCCTCTAGTTGTGACACGCAGCTCTCAAGCTGGCATAACAGATCTCCAAACTCCCTGCGGAGCTCACTATGCACCACTCCCGGACCTGGTGATGGGTGACAGAGTTCTGTCCGTGCCCAGTCCCGGGGGGGGTGAGCCCCATCCCCTGAGGCAGTTCCACCCGAAGGTGGTACAGGACCAGCAGACCAGGAGGTCCTGGCATTGGCCCCAGACATGCTGGTACCCGGTGCCACGGCCAGCTGAGGTAGGACAGGTGGGTCCTCTGGGACCAGCCTTCCCAAACGTGCTATGGTGTTTCAATTTTACAACATATGCGGGTTAGTAATAGTCAACACATTCCAGGATTAGGTATAACAGCATGCATAGATATTCCCATTAACCCAAAACACCAGATATGGAACAGTTGCATAGCAAACAGAACACATGCATATATGGAACCATAGTGGCCATTACAACAGTATGCAGGTACATTGATGGCAGCATGCCACCAATGTGGGAGCATTTCAGCATGGCACATGCATAGAAACAAATTTATATATTTATCAGACAATAGGACATATGTCCCAACAGTAGATTTAATGCATCACATACCGACTGAGTTGTGTATTTAGTTTATTGTTGCAGATATGGTGGGGGGGAGGGGACAATGTCAATTAACAACTGGTATATTCCATTAGTTCTCATTACTTTCCTAGTCAGTGTGTGATCTGTACCTTACAGGTATTAGTACACTACCCTATGGCCTTAGTTTGGACAGTGGGATGGATGTAGACAACTATATACATGAACTGAGTTTTAGCTGCAGTATACACCTCTTATCTGGTATACTTGTGGAGTATTGTTTGTTAACAGTACCTAACTGTTTCTATACATATTGCAAGATTCCAGGTTGATGTTATGCACATACCTGTCCATCTCTTATTGCACACACTCTGGGCATGTCTTGACCACATGCAGGTGAGCCGGGACATATTTTGAATATTGCCCTCTTAAACCTTTGGTGAATTGTACAATGACAGGTTTGTTTTCATTGACATTTTCCAAATATGTACAGGTCTGACAGTCAGTTATATGACATGAAATGCTGTCTACATTTCAGAGATTAGCACACTGATATGCCAGGGGGGCAGGGTAACAGCCAGCAGATATGGGCTAATTAAATGAACATTCTGGACAATTCTGTGCACTTGTGGGGTATGGTTCTGCATACAGCTTACTACCACTCCCATGATTCGAACCATGGCTGTGTCTGCTAAAAATATAACAGTGTCCATTACAGTTGAGTGTGCTATATAGATATTGCTGTGTATCTCTTGTCAGATTTCTTTCTATAATTCTCCTGTGGTTTTACAATATGACCTTGTAATTATAACACTCTTATACAGGAGTTTCTAGACAGTTTTATTATGTAGCACAGTGTGGGTGACAGTGACTTAATACCTTACTACTTAATACCTTATTATTCAGAGCGACAGCAACACTAACAATGCCATACAATACCAGAGTAAACAGTACCAGTACAGGATATCTGTCTTTTATTTCTAGGTACAGTTTTCATATCTGACAGACCTGTGGGGGCAATGTTTATTAGCACTACCTGAATGTTGCCACACATATTACTAGATCCCACATTAGTATTATGCACATACATCTCACTCTGTTACTGCACACACTCTGGTCACAGCTTGACAACATGGGGTTGGAGATGGGGAATACTTGAGTTGCTAGAGTGATAGGTTTGAACTTATAGATGTCTGACAATCAGTTGTATTTCTTATTTGCTGCCTAAATGTCTGGAATCGTCCCACTGATTTGCCAAGGAGACAGGGTGACAGTCAGCAGATATGAGCCAATTTACTGGACATTCTGGACATATCTGTACAGTTGTGGGGTATGATTCTACATACAGCCTACTATCACTCCCAGGATTCAAACCATGGCTGTGTATGCTAAAAATACAACAGTTCACATCTTAGTTGAGTGCGCTATTTGGATTATGTTGTCTGTCTTTTCACTGTTTTCTAAGTCTCTCTCAGTTGCACTACATGACCTCTTGGCATTACAACAGTCATATACAGACATTCCTACACATTTTGTTTATGTAGCACAGTGTGGGTAACAGTGCTTAATACATCAGTACTATTAAGAGATTGCAACTCTACATTACCATGTGATACCAGAGTAAACACATGTAGTCCAGCAGTTAGACCTTTATTGTCAGGCTATTATGCTTTTATTTACATACAACCTATATGAGACTCTTCCTGCCATATTCTCTGGTGTATGCAGTACATGCCTTAAACAATACAGGTTTTAAACAGGCAATTAACTTACTACTACTTTTAGATTTATTTCCTATGACAGTACATGCAAGAGTATTACTAACCTGCCTTGCATCACAACCGCTGCAAAACTACAGACATGCACTTCCTGATTCGCAGCCCACTCATCTGCCACTGTGAAAGACATAAGAGAAATATTTAGCCATACCTATCCATAATATACATGAGCTGGCAATTATTAAACAGGTAGTGGACTGATACTTACACATACCCCGTCCTCCTAGCCTCTTAGATCCACTGATCCAAGAGAACCCTTTTTCTCCGATTCAGGTCAGCATAGTGATGCCTGACCTGCTCACCAGTTTAGGGTATGCCAGTGGCACTGATGAGGTCATGGGCAAGACAGTCCCAGGCTTCTGCTTTGTTTTGGGAACCCTGGTACTGGCCCTGCAGCAGTCTCTGGTCATCATCTTTCACAAGGAGTCCTGTCATGACTCTGGACTCCTGGATGCCTCAGCGCTCCACCTGAAAGCACACACCCTCTTTCATACCAGTCATAGTGCCTACAGGAGGAAGCTGCAACCAGTTATGAGATGTATCCCTGCCTTTTGGGTTTAAATAGGGCTGATTTCCCACACTTTGCCATGATTGGACAGTTTTGAAAATGCTAAGCTATGGGCAAACCTGCTTACCTAAGGTTGCCATCGCTTGAAGGGGCTTTCCAATGGGCAAACTGAGTTAGCTGGTCTACACATTGCTTACACCTAGTAAGCTGGGCTGTGCAATGTTTAGTGTTGCTTAATTTGTAATTTGCATACCATTTGCTTTTTGGCATTGACTTATTATTCATTACATGTTATATATGTGTTTGGCATCCATGATTCATGTGTGCGTACACTGTATGGGGTCCTTGTGTTTATTAGGGGTTTCAACACTTTATTACAATGAATCCTCACATCTGGGCTTAATGCAGTATTCCAGTTCACATATTTATGTCATGTAGTAGGTTATACAACATAAAACTGTATATAGATTCCTTTCACATGTTCAGTTTGATTTTCCTATAGTGAGGATCTGTTTGGTGATATCTCCATTTTATTTACTGCTATGATGGCTTAGTGGTTAACTGCTGTGATTAAAGTGTACAGGGTCTGTGGCTCAAGACCTGCAAAAGCTGTTTATTTTCTTTCTGGCCAGAACAGTGGCTGTTGCATACAGAGTGAGTAAGGCACTTTTAAGCAATTGTAAGCAGGTTTGTGTGGGTTTGCGTGAAGGTAAGCAATGCTAACCTCCAGTTAAATATGCTTACAGAGAGTTAGCTTCAATATTGCTTAACCTGTGTGCGCATTGCTTAACCCCACATAAATGGGCTTAAACCTACTTACTACTGCTTAAATATGCTTACTTTTGCTTAAAAGTGCTTACTCCTGCTTACCCTGCACTAATTTAGACAGTAATGTAAAATGGTTCTTGGGAAGGTGGTGGATTTGGAAACTCTATGGATTTATCATTCATTACATATTGCACTTTCGATTTGTATCCCTGATTCATGTGCACATATACTGTATGGGACACTTGTGATTATCTGTGGATTTTACAACATTATAACAATGATACCTCACATCTGCATTTAATGCGGTACTCCATTTCACAAATATATGTTGTTTAGTAGGTCATGCAACAAAAAATATTGGTCATAAAGTGATTTGACATGGAACATGGAATGTACTGGAGTGAGACTCGTACTGGGAATGACTTCTTGTAAAGCAAATGTGCTGCCCACTACATTATTGCAGTACTGCTTCATTTGCATGTATCTTGATTTTTATCCCCTTGTGCCATTTAAGCTACAATAAACATAGCTAAGCGATGGGCAAACCCACGCACCTATGGTTAAATTTTATCTGTTTCATAAAAAAAAAAAAAATAAAGCGTGTTTATATTTCATATTTTAACTACTGTTCTTATAAACTTGAGGGGATATTGCTGGGGGTATGTGACTATGAGCGGTCTCACTCATTCTTAGTCCTAAACTGCTGTTCTTGATTGCAGGGGCATGTAAATTCTGAGAGATCTGCTCTTAGACACACCCCCTGCACTCGTACATGCTCCATGTCCGTTTAGGCGATCAGATAGAGCATCTTCATTAATATGCCTGGTGTGCTGCCATTCTGCTCCTAAATGGCCACTTCTGTGCAGGACTAAGCTTGTCCTGCATGGAAGTATAGTGAACCTGGGGGAGTATCTCAAATACATTTAGTGTAAACTTTATTTCCATTTTCTAGTAATTGCTTTTTTGACAGACAACAAAATTAAACTTGATAAGGCCTTACTATGTCTAGGCAAGTCAGATCTTGTATTCCAACTCAAAAGAATCATTTCCTTAGTAGAAGTCATTTGCTCACATAACATTTCCAATAGAGTACTCTGCAATTTTTAAAATCTGCTAATTTATTGCATTCTCAAGACATATGTTCTGAGTTACCCGTTTCTTCTTTATAACACCACAAGTATTTGATATCTACTTGAGAAAACATTCTTTGAGGTCTGCTTGTGGTATAAAAATACATATGCAAATGCTTCCAAGCAAAGATCCTAAACCTTGTGGATTTGGTTATATTCTTGGGAGCCATACATATGTCTTGCCAATTTTTTCTTGTAATTTGCTTTTCCAGTCTTCCTTTCCAATCTTTTCTAATCTGCTCTGATCAATTGTTATAGTTTCCATGCAATATTTTATGTGCCCTACTAAGTATCCCTTTTTGTACAACAGCTACTGTTCTAGATTCAGCTAAAAACTCTACCAGTGTTGGTCTTTTGTTTACGACCCCCCTATCTGTTTCTGTTTGCCTGTACACTAAGTTCAAGCCCTGGTATGGAAGGCAGTCTCTAGCCTGCAGTCCAAACATTTTCTTGGCCTCATTCCACTCTGTTACCTTTCTTGGCTGAGTTATTTGCTCTCAATATCTTGGTTCCTTTGCCAGGTTTCTCCAGTAAATTCCAGTTCCACTCTTGCCTATTTTCTGTACCCTACTTGTAGTCATCCCTGCTGGCAAAATCTCTTTTCTCCATTCTCATGTTGTCTTAGTTCTTAAAATACTTTTGCTACTTTATGAACATAGTATTCTGTATGGTTGTTTTTTTTTTTTCCTTAAGGAGCTGCATCCAAAATCCCCCCTCTATTTCTTGAACTTCTCCCTTTCTTTATCACCATCCCTTTTGACTGATAATTATAACTTTCTGATTGTGCTATATATATGGGCCTTAACCATGTAGCTCTAAAATATCTCTTCAAATCAGGTAAACCACCTTGTTCTATTGGAAAGATCAGCTTATCTAATTTAACTCTTGCCTTCTTCCCCCAAGATAAATTCCTTCAATTCTACATTAATTATTGTCCACAAATTCTCCCTGGATTGATAAAAATATGCCATATTAACTATATTTCTTATATTGTCCCATATATATGTAAAATATTTTATCACAATGTTAAAATCTTGTTTTCTTCTTCCCATGTTTTTTTTTTTTTTTGCTTGCATACCTCAGGGATATCTGTCATAAAGTAGTTAAAATGGTATACATCTGGTTAAGGCTTCAGATACTAATCCTAAAGCAAAGGGAATAATACATCACTAAGGGAGGATGTGTCATGTCTTGTCCACCAGCTTTGAAATGCTATGAGTATACCATGGAAATCAAAAGATATGACTGTGTAATTAAAAAGTCCTTCATGTACAAAGGATGCAATCTTTTCTTTAATCATAAAACTGCAGTTGTTACCAGTTTCTCCCTTATAATTATATATACCTTCTAACATAGATTCATAGGTGTTTACTAGGCTAATGACCACAAGGGCCTTTTTAAGCCTAGCCATGCATCCCAAATCTCTGACAAGTTCTGATACCCTTGATAAGTGTAAGCATCAGCCTGGGAGATGAACCAATTACAGGCTCAACTGGCCAATATATTTAAGAGCAGTATAGAAATATCTTAAACTGTTTCACTTTAAAAAAAATTAACAAAGTTCCAGCATTACCACAGACGTGAATGTGGTACCTTGGTCAGTAAAAATTTCTTGAGAACTCCTACAATAGACAAAGACACTACTAGTTATTTTGCCATAGACTTTACATTGACTCTTTGCACGGGTGCTGTCTCAGGGCATTTCATTATGTACTCAATAATTATTAGTAGACAATGATGGCTCCTACTCAATTTCAGATGTGGCCCCACAATTTCCATTGTGATGCAATGAGATAACTACCATGGGCAACAGAATGAAAGGATTCATTATTTTATTTTATTTATATTTCTTTATTGACCAGTTTCAGCCTCAGCCCGGGAGAAATACAAAATATTTCACAAACAAAAAATACAGAAATTTAAGCAATCTCTCGTATAGTTTAGACTACTTATATAGAAATTCATATATATATATATATATATATATATATATATATATATATATATATATATATATATATATATGGGTCCACTTCACAGTATCAAAATTGCAGAACATCAAACCTCTAATCATCGAGGACCAGAGCATCAAAGTCCTGCAATATCAAACTCAAAAAAAAAAAAAAAAAAAAAAAAAAAAAACCTAAAACGTTAAAACTTCTTATTTCACGTTTTTGCAGGGGGACAACCCCCCTGTCCCCCCACACCCCCTGCTACTAAAATATACCAACTCTGAGATTGCACTATAGTGTAGAGAATGACAAGGAATGAGAAATTTACCATTCTCTTGACAATAGTGCAATCTTGGAGTTGCTATATTTAAGTAGCAGCAGTGTGCAGGTGCGGGGGTGCTTGCCCCCCTGCAAAAACTTATAAGCAGAGTTTTTATCTTTTTTAAATTTAGACTACTTTCATGTTGAATTTTGTAGACCATTGATCATTTCATCCTCTATGATGTGTGGTTCGATGTTTTGCAACTTCGTGCATTTGAAGTAGACCCATATATATATATATATATATATATATATATATATATAAAGATTTGGTGTGTGAGAGAAGAAAGCATGTGCTGATCTGTGGACTTAGTCTCTAGGGGGTAATAAGTGTTGGTGTGGCTTGTGATTAGTGTCTCAGGTTGTATGGGGAGTGGTTTATTTGTTTATTTATTTATTTATTTATTTATTTATTTATTGTTTTTGTGAAGTCTAGCTGCATGGAGAGTAATTGTGTGGAGTTGAGTAGTTTGTAGAGTTTGAATCCTAACAGTATGTTATATCTTTATTTTATGAGTACCCATGTGACTTTTTCTAGTGTGATACAGTGTTGCCCACAGAAATGCAAGTTTGTAATGAATTAGCAGATGCTGCTAGAAATAGTCTGCAGTGTGGCAATGTTTTTATCCTTGGCAGAAGCAACGATTGGAAGTTCATATTCAAGTTGAGAAAGTAGAATTTCTTTGTCAAATAGCTGCTCTGGCTGGTTGTGTTAGTAAAGTGGAGATATTTTTGTCCTAGAAAAGGAGGGAGTTTATTTTGGCTCTCACCGTGTCTATGTGAAAATAGAAGTTTAGTGACGGATCAAGCCATAATCTTAGGTATTTGAACATGGAGGTTGTCTCTATGGAACAGTTTTGTATGCCAAAAATAGTTAAAAAGTCAAGTGCTTGGTGATTTTACTCTAGAGTTCCAAAAAGTATACTTATGGTATTGGTGGATTTGCGAATTAATTTTTGGTTTATGAGCAAAAGGTGGACCTGAATAAGTTTTGTTGTCTTTGATTGTTGGCTTGACAGTGACCTGATCATTAAGTGACCATGTCATCAGCATGCAGGATAAGTGCAAATGAGCAAAAGGTGGACCTGAATAAGTTTTGTTGTCTTTGATTGTTGGCTTGACAGTGACCTGATCATTAAGTGACCATGTCATCAGCATGCAGGATAAGTGCAAATGGGAGAAATCACAAGGAATTTTGTTAATGAATATGGAGAACAGGAGAGGGGCAAGAATGAATCCTTGTGGTACACCTTTGGTAAAAGATGCAGATTCTGAATGAAAGGATCCTATTTTAATTCTGAAGTGTCTGTCAGTGTAGATATTTTTTAACCAGAAACAAACATCTGGACATATACTAATCCTTTGTAAGACAATATTACATTTGACAAGGAGAACCACCTGAGATAGATGCTGTCCATGGACACTCTATCAAGATACATAGAAGTTCTTGATGTTCTTCATTATGCAAGGCTAGTAAAGTCTAGCTAACAATTCGACTTTTGGTTTATCTATTTGTGGATGACAACCTAAAATGTGTCTATGAAACAATCTCAATGCAAGTGTTCTAAAACTTCCTGAACTAACAACAGGCTTAGAACCTGTTTTCTGTCTTTGGTTATCCTGTAATTTGGGTCATTTCTTAATTCAAAGTAGTAACATGTAGTTAGGATGCTCTGTTCATTAGGTTCCGTCCACTCTGTCTATGTTGTATCTGCTTAGTGTACTGTCTGCACATTGATCTTTCTTAAATTGTCAATGCCTTATCTGAAGGTCAGCTGTGTCAGCATTGTTTTCATTAGTATTCTGCCAAAAAAGTGGAGGTCACCACTTCTTCCAATACAAATGCAGGTTTTTCAGTTTTTTCTAGTTTATCCAATAAAAAAGCAACTGATAAAAATATTTCTTCTAACAGGACAGAAGTACTGGTAGTCAACATTTCTCTCCTTCACTATCTCCTTATTTTCTATATCCCTAAAAACATGCCTATGTTTATGACTGCCTGTTTTGGTGTAGCATGGTTAAGGTTAGGGCCCTGTTCAGGTTCCCATTTCCCTTTTTTTTAATGTGAGTCATCTATTTCTTCTTCACCTTATACACTGATATCCCTTAGTTTATTCTTAAGCAATGGTTCTCCCGTCAGTTTCTACAATGACTTCTTTTATTACCTTAACAGCTGGGGGGGTTTAGTAGCACTCAACCTCCCTGTCCCTGTGTGCATTGACTTCCCTTATTATTATTTTATGTACTGGAGCCATTTAGTAGGACTTACTTTTCTGCCAGTCTTCACATTTGCTTAATTTATTATTTTAACAAATAGAGTTTTGTATGACTCACAATCAGGTTTGTCTATGTCTTCTTCCCAGACCTTGGCTTTTTGTGTCTTCATGCTCCACAACCATTATATTATTTGGATTATACATTTCTGGCACAAACTCTCACAATCTGTTAAACTGGGGAAGGATTTGGTCAATGATCACATGAAGTGTTGTTAGGCAGTAGATCTACTGGGTATAATGTGTTACATAGAAAATTTTGCATTTCTACCTGAGTTAATATGGTATTCTCCTTTCTCTCTATGTACACATATTACTGTTAAATAAAATAAGATTTCAATACACAGGAGGTTCAGGTTAAAAAGTTTACTAGTGTACACCAGGAGGCAAAAAACGTACAAGTACAGAATTTTGTCTGACATGAAACAGGAAGCACACAATTTTATATACGTTTAACATTTAAGCTATGCCCACCTTACTGACGTGATATGTCACAGGGCATCTACATCACTTTAGCTTACAGTCTTCTATTCATAAAACTGTTGATGCTGTATATTTAAAAAAAACTTTTCCTCTAGATACAATACGGCCTTGCTATCCAGCTGGTCAGACATAATGTCTTTCTGTAAAGTTACTTCTTCAAGGTTTCATATCAGTTCAAATACAATAGCAGCTTCAGTCTTTTAATACACGTCTTTGTTCTCTGTTACACTTTCTCACACAGCTGTGTGCTATCTCAGTAACACATATACAAGGCCAAATCATTCCAACAGGAAAGAGCAGAAGATTTCATTATTTCACACATTTAATTTCCTGACCCAGCAGATAATCACTTGTGAAAAGCATAAACATTAAAACTTGCTAAGCTAGCATTCTGCCAGGGTCAAAGATCAGCTTTGCTTCAAGCCACACTGCAGTTTCAAAACTACTTACATTTACACATGAATTGATTCTTACTGTTATATGATTAATAGAATAAAATGCATTATATACTACTTTGCTTTTTAAACTAGCATTTCTCATGTATTCAAATACACATTTTTCTAACATTTTCCCCCCTATTAATACTTTTAATTCTATTTTGAAGTATGCATAGTGTCATTTCATCTCCTAGCCTTTTCCACTTAGGATTTTCAGCTAGATGAGTCATTCAATCTATACTTCAGAAAAAATGTCATCTGAGATCAATCTTTCAATCTTAATATCTTGGTACAAAGTTTCAGTAACAGATACATCAATAAAATCTTTGATTAATCTTTTCATGCAGGGAATTCCACAGCAAACACATGCTCCTATTAGGAGTATACCCACACAAATGGCAATCAGAATATTCATTAGGATGGAACCCCACCCCCCAAATAGATTCTGGAAAAAGTCCGTCAGTGGGTTTGGGCCTGGTTCAGTCATGGCTGATACTTGCTGAATTACCTCTAGGTGGTTATTGATCTAATGACGATTGTCAGGAATATAAGCACAGCATTCTTCTTTGATAAGCGCGCACGTACCACCTCTCGCCGCTAGGGTGAAGTCAAGAGCCATTCGATTTTGTAGCACAACAGTTCTCATTGCATTCAGTTCATCAGTCACCAGTTCTAGGGCGGAAAAAGTTGCATTACTCATTACTTCGAGAAGTTTCAACAACTTCTTCGGCTCCCAGATCGATTTGACTGCTCCATAGGCTGGGAATATTCCTGCCCAGGATGTAACACTGTCACTCAAGTCCATATGAGTCAATTCGCTTTTGTCTTTTACTGAATTGTGGTCTTTCCAGCCAGCTTCAATCTTTCCAACTGGATTCACAGGTTTTTCAACTGGACCTTCGGGTTTTCGGGCTGCTTCTCTCACGTTTCATATCTTACCCAAAGGTAATTCTGCAGTATGTCTTATTGCCAGAACCAAATAACCCAAAAAAACAACTGCCGGACCAATTCTCAGGTAACCATTTATATGCCTTTTTCCCACAAATAAAATAACAGTTTTCTACTTTAGTACTAATACGCATCAGCCCTGCATGAAACATTTTCTGATCTATAACTGACAATTGTTTAAACAAAACTGGATTTTTGCGAATGTCATTCATAGTTGTTTTCAATGAGTTCAAATACGAGTCATAATTAGTATTGCAAAAAGTATTGCCATTATGATTCTTAATATAACATTGGTAAGATATGGTTATATTACAATTGCTCCAGCCCACCTGAAGGGTGTCATCTTTATAGAAACATACAACTCCTTTTTGTGTGACAGGTAAAAATAAAGCTATTTTGTCCTGTGATCTCACAGTTCTTGTATCGAAAAGTAAATTCTCCCAAGTCTCATTTATCCCCAGAGGGACAGCGGACATTATCAGTCCTCCATATGCTGTTGGTATAGCTGTACAAACCCAGCAATTTGAAATGTTCATAGTCTCTGCATATACACATTTCATGGTAAGGTATGTGTTAAAATTTGGATGCCAGTCTATAGACGTTTCATCACGCCTTCCCACTTTCACTTGTGTGGTTGTGTGTAGGATAAACCACAACAAGAGGAAAATTGTCACAATTACAGTCAATAAATGTACACTCAACAAAATGATTATGCAACATCTCTGGGGTTGATCTAAATTTCTATTCACTTTGTTTTTGGCCATCTCGGTCTGGTTGTGCATCAGTCACAAAGTTTTTATCAAGTTGAAAGTTCTTTACCGGTTTACAATGCGTCAAATGAACCCAGGACATCCTCTCGGCCACTCTAACTGCAGTAGGCGTTGCCAACAGAACCTGGTATGGTCCCTCCCACTTTGGACTCGCCCAATTCTTCCTTTTCGTCACTTTCAGCCAAACCCACGACCCTGGGGCCAAGACTGCTTCCACCGGTCTGGTCTGTTCCTTATCTGAAAAAGAGTTAAACTGCAAAACAGATTTATTTGTTAACAGTTTCCTCATATAACTAGCTAATGAACTGTCAGCCTCTTGCTCTGCAGGCATGAGAGCTTTCCACTAAGGCACATAATATGCTCTCCCAAAAACCATTTCAAAGGGAGTCAAACCCTTTACATTTGGAACCGTTCTCATACTCAGCAGTGCTAAAGGCAGACATTATATCCAATTCTTTTGGGTCTCCTCTACTAGCTTCCTAAGTTTGCTTTTTAGGGTACCATTGTACCTTTTCACCAGTCCTGCTGACTGTGGGTGGTAGGCACAATGGTTCTTTAAGGAGATACCAAAAAATCTACCAAGTTGGTGGATTGTCTGGTTTACAAAATGTGTGCCATTGTCACTATAAATCCTTTCCGAAATGCCAAATCTAGGGATTACTTCTTTTATCAGGGCTTTCGCCACTGTTGCTGCATCTGGGTTTTTGGTTGGAAAAGCTTCTACCCATTTGGAAAACATGTCTACAATAACTAAACAAAACTTTTTCCCTTCACATTTATTCAATTCTATGAAATCCATACAAATAGTATGGAACGGGTATGGTGGTATAGGTAAACTTCCTTGCTTGGTTTTAAATGCTCCTTGTGCATGGTGCTATGAAATCCATACAAATAGTATGGAACGGGTATGGTGGTATAGGTAAACTTCCTTGCTTGGTTTTAAATGCTCCTTGTGCATGGTGCTTGTTACAAGTATGACAAGCTGCACAAAATTTTTTTGTGTAGTTTGTGTATCCATATGTTTGGAATATTCAGTTTACTAACTGTACCATCCCCCCTGTTGAGACATGGCACTGCCCATGGCTCAAGAAAGCTGCATATCTAAATAAATTAGACGGCAATATCGGTTTTCTTTCTTTGGAAATGTACAGTCCATTCTCAAGAACTGCACCTCGTTTTACCCATTTTTGTTTTTCTGCTTTTGTAGTAAGTGTTTGCATTGTTTTTAACATGTCTAAATCTAAAATCTCAGAGGGTTGTAATTCCTCATTCAAAAGTAAAGTTTCTGAGTCTGAGGCTGCTTGCTTTGCAGCTGCATCAGCACGTGCATTGCCTTTCGAAATCTTATCCTGTTGTTTTGTATGAGCTACACATTTACAAATAGCTACTTTGGTAGGTAACTGAATAGATTCTAATAATTCCAAAATAAATTGCGCATGATTAATAGGTTTTCCACTAGATGTTATCATTCCTCTATTTTTCCATTGTTGTGCAAATGCATGTACTGTAGAAAAAGCATACTGACTGTCAGTATATATGTTCACACACTTGTTTTTTGCTAAAGTACATGCCCTTGTCAAAGTTATCAATTCTGCTGCTTGTGCAGATAAGTTGTGTGGTAAGGATTGAGCTTCTAAAATTTCAGTGTCTGTAACTACTGCATACCCTACCAGATTCTTCCCTGTAGGACCCCTTCTGCATGAGCCGTCCACGTAATACATCACCTCGGCATTATCCAAGGGCATATCTGTGAGATCCTGTCTAGGTAAAGCTAACTGTTCAATTTCCCACAGGCAGCTGTGTGGTGTGCCATCCACAGGAGTTGGGAGTAATGTTGATGGATTTAATGTCGTACATCGTTCAATTGTCATATGAGGTTGGCTCAGCAGTATAGTCATACACGAAAGGTGTCTAGCAGGGGAAGGGTATGCCACTTTTTCTTGCAGTAAAATTATTGCAACTGCATGAGGCACTCTCAATGTGAAAGGGTGGAATAACACCACTGAGGCCGAAGCCTGTACTGCCATTGCAGCTGCAACTACTGCCTGTACACAGTGAGGCAAAGATCATGCCACTGGATCTAACTGTGATGAATAATAGGCTATGGGGCGTTGCTTATCCCCATGTTGTTGTGTCAATACTGATGTCATATATCCTTGCTTACACTCTTCGGTCTGAAAAAAACGTTTGTGATAATTTGGAAGTCCTAAAACTAATGAAGAAGCTATCAACTGCTTCAACCTGCAGAAAGCCGTTTCTGTTTCGGGTGTCCATTGTAAGATATCTTGTGCTGCCATTGGTGTCTTATATATCAAGTCAGTCAGTGGAGCAGATTCCAAAGCATAATTTGGTATCCAGCTCCGACAAAAATTAGTTGTACCTAAGAAAGACATCATTTCCTTCTTGGTTGCTGGTTTAGGTGCTTGCAAAATTGCTGTTTTTCTTTCCCCATCTAGTATTCTACCTTCATTGGATATTACATATCCCAAGTATCTAACTTGTTTTCTCCAAAGTTGTAACTTACTTTTGTTTACTTTGTGTCCTTGTGTTGCTAAAAATGTCAGTAATGCTACAGCATCCTCCCTGCACTGTTGCTGGGTGGGGGCTGCTAGCAAGATGTCATCTACGTAAAGTAGAATTTGACTACCTCCCGGGGTAAACCCTGCCAGGTTGCTAGCCATTTCTTGTGCAAATATTGTTGGACTCTCACAATATCCCTGTGGTAGTCGAGTATATGTATACCTTTTACCCTGAAATGTAAATGCAAACCAATATTGACTATCAGGATGTATAGGTATTGAAAAGAAAGCATTGCTAATATCTACCGCAGAGAAATATTTCTGTTGCGGTTCTAAATCGTTTAACAAAGTATGTGGGTCTGGCACCGTAGGTGCTCTAGGTATTACTGCATTATTTACAGCTTGTAAATCTTGTACCATCCGCCATTCCCCATTTGCTTTTTTAACAGGAAATAGGGGTGTATTACATGGTGAATCAGGAGATTCTACCAGTACTCCTTCTTTGAGTAATGTTGCTATTATAGGCTTAATTCCTATTTCTGCATCCTTTCTCAAAGGGTATTGTCTTTTCTGTGGTCTAAAAGCTGACTTTGGGGTTATTGTAACTGGTCCTGATGTTCGAATAAGTCCTACATCTGACTTGCCTGTTGACCAAAGAGTTGTTGGAATTTCACATAAGGCCTTTTCTTCTTCTTCTAATAAGAACGCTAATCAGCTGTCCTCGCTAGATTGCAAGTGTACAGCTGGATGTGTCTGTGTCAACCAATTCAGTTTTTGTTTTTGCATCCCTTGTTCTGATAGTTCTAAATCAGTCTGTTTCTCCCATCTTGTTACTTTTTCTCCTAAGTCTGCCCATTTGACACTTTTGTTCTTTGTCAAGCTGACATGTGGTAACCGATTTGATCTATACAATGCAAGGAATTTTTGAGGTAACGAACAGCTAACTACACTGTTCCCCTCAGTATCCCAGTACAAAGTACGCAAAACCAATCTAGTTGCACGATTTCTAAACAATTCTTGCTCATACTCCCTATCAGGTCCTGGTGTAGTACAGTAGTATAGAGTACAGTGTAACAAATGCTGTTGATCAGTGTCAAGGGAGGGGGCTTTACTGATGGCTACGTTCATCAGTTCCTCAGTTACTGCCTCTGGACCAGTCGTGACTAGGTCCTGGCTGAACCAGTAAAAAGTTTCACCCTCTGATCGCACTACAAAGGTATCCATTTGTCTCTGTGCCTCCATACCTTGTACAGTTGAAACTACTGCTATGCCAAATATCTGCATAAGGTCCCTGCCCAATAGGTTTACTGGACACTTTGCAGAAACAACAATTTTACTTCTCTGGGTCATACCTGAAACAGGGTCAGTTATTGCTATATCATGGGAAAGTGGTTCCCTGTATAGCTGTCCATTTGCGGCTTTTACTAGTATATAATCAGGTGATTCTGAATGTTCTGGTAACTTGGAGGGGTGTATCAAAGTCCGTGATGCTCCTGAGTCACACAGGAATTTGACTTCCCTTCCTTCCACCGGAAGTGTAACTTCCGGTTTCGTATCTGCTAAGTAGAGCTCTAAACTCAATAATGCTAAGTCCAAAATTTCACTTTCTTCATCCTCCATATCTACTTGCACTTCCTCTACTCCTTCTATCACATTTACATTTGTTTTTTGTTTATTAACTTTTCCTGATGATTTCTGACTTTCACATGATGTATCTTCACTATCATATAGTCAGTCCTCATCTCCCTTATCTTCTGTAATTACCTTTTTGTTTTGCCTACAATCCCTTGCTAGATGTCCCTTTTTCCCACACTTGAAGCATTCACCTCTCTTTTTCCTCTCTTCAAAATCTTCTGATCGTTTGTCAGACTGTTTGTTTCCCTGGGCATTCTTCTTGCCCTTTTTACCTGACTGCAATACAAATACTTCAGCTCCATCTTCAGCAGTGAAGACTTGCGCCTTCTTTTTCTTTTTACTATTAAAATGTCTTTCAGTATGTCTAGCGTATTCAAGTAAGGCTTGTAGCCTCACTGTTCGATGGTCTATCATATGCTTCGTAATGAAGCTACTAATAGGTGCAATGCAACCTTTCAAAAATGCATTTTTTAATTGCTGTTCATAAGGGGAATCATTCGTTTGGTTCTCAGGAACCGACATACAGCTATGATTATTAAAACATTCTAATAATCTAGCATAGTACCCATCTATTGTCTCATTTTCCTGTTGTATGCATTGATTAATGCAAGTCCAGTCTGCTCTAGGTTTCCATTTCTCAGAGATTCAGTCTGTCAGACCTTTCATTCTGTTGTCTAACTCTGCATCACTATGTGGGAGTGGTCTAAGCTCTGCATTACGAGGATTCCAGGTGCCACAAATCATGTGCCAATCTGGACCTATAATTTGTCTTACTACTTTTTCTACTTCTTCCCCATTGAAGTGGTAACTCAATCTCATGCCTTGTAAATCTTCTAAAAATTTCGTAAAATTAACTTTCGGATGGGGGATTCCCTCAGTAGCCTTCCGGATATCTTCCGGTGTCCATGGTCTATATACTAAGAGTGTTGGGTCCTGCCCTTCCTGTCCTGCCTGAGGATTTGGAACTTCTATAAGTGGGCATATTTCTTCCTCACTCTCATCCTGTAGATTTCTCTCTATTTGATATAATTCTGTGTCCCTATGTGTTTTACATGTTCGGGACCTAGTTTCAATAGGATCTCTAACAAATGGTTGTGGTCTTGCTGAAACTTCAGGATAACGCAGAGGCGGACCAGCCTGTCCACTCGCTTCATATCCTGAAAAGGGTAAGGGAGGGGGCAAGGGAGGAGGAGCTGTCGCTATTACCAAGTTATTATCCTCTTTGTCTAGAAATAATGTTTTTGAATTTTTCAGCTTCTGCTCTCTACGATTTGCTTCCTCAATCCACCTGTGTGCTTGAGGAATGCCTAATTGGCGTTGCTTTTTTGCCTGACCTTCCGCATCAGATTTAAGCTGTTTAAGGAGTTTAACTAGTGAAGTTTTATCTAGTTTATCATCAAATTCATATTTATTAACCCATTTCGTATAATACCTAACGTTATCAGAACGTTGTAATTGCATGTATTTTGCATCTTCGGTTAGGGGCAGATCTCGCGATGTTTTAGTGCACTAATTACCCATGTCAAAGAAAATGTTATGTAACCCTTTTTTATCACGTGATATCAAGTTCTCAGTTCCTGTTCACAGTTTATCTAGAATAACTGCCTACCTTATTCTGTTACCCTGATCTATGACCAAATATACAGTACTTCCTTTTGTCCCTGATCTGCAAAACAAATCTTGACAACAATATACTGTAACCTAGTCCCTGATCTAAAACAGAAAAAAGGCAAATTCTTCCTACCTGATCCTCCGGTATTGAGAAAGTCCAAGTTCCGCTTCTCGGCCACAGATCAGAAAGTGGCCAGCCTCTTTACACGACAATTCAGTCGGAGGTCTTTTCACTCAAGAAGAACCATTTCGGTAACTTCTCCTGCGCAGTATTCGACCACTGATACGCTCTTATCTGCGGCTTACCAAGGGAATTCTGTCTACGAAGGACCAAACTGTTAAATAAAATAAGATTTCAATACACAGAAGGTTCAGGTTAAAAAGTTTACTAGTGTACACCAGGAGGCAAAAAACGTACAAGTACAGAATTTTGTCTGACATGAAACAGGAAGCACACAATTTTATATAGGTTTAACATTTAAGCTATGCCCACCTTACTGACGTGATATGTCACAGGACATCTACATCACTTTAGCTTACAGTCTTCTATTCATAAAACTGTTGATGCTGTATATTTAAAAAAAACTTTTCCTCTAGATACAATACGGCCTTGCTATCCAGCTGGTCAGACATAATGTCTTTCTGTAAAGTTACTTCTTCAAGGTTTCATATCAGTTCGAATACAATAGCAGCTTCAGTCTTTTAATACACGTCTTTGTTCTCTGTTACACTTTCTCACACAGCTGCGTGCTATCTCAGTAACACATATACAAGGCCAAATCATTCCAACAGGAAAGAGCAGAAGATTTCATTATTTCACACATTTAATTTCCTGACCCAGCAGATAATCACTTGTGAAAAGCATAAACATTAAAGCTTGCTAAGCTAGCATTCTGCCAGGATCAAAGATCAGCTTTGCTTCAAGCCACACTGCAGTTTCAAAACTACTTACATTTACACATGAATTAATTCTTACTGTTATATGATTAATAGAATAAAATGCATTATATACTACTTTGCTTTTTAAACTAGCATTTCTCATGTATTCAAATACACATTTTTCTAACAATTACCAACATGCTTACTAGTTTTGTGCTTACATGCATGATTTGACTTAACCAATGTGATATGCTTCCTGCACCAAGATATCCCTGCATTTCTTTTCTGTGTAACACAATATAACATTTGACAAGTTTAGTAATAGTACAGTGACAGAAATCAGATTCTAGATTTCTAGTAAACATCCAGCATTGTCACATTCCATTGATTCATAGGCATACTTTTAGGTATGATTTACATTTGAAATTAACTAACAGTGCAGGACTTGATTATATCCCTTGTTCTAGAATACTAACTCAGGTGGAGACAGGGTTTTTCAGGCAAAAAAAAAATACTTAAGGGAAAGTTTATTATTTCTTGATTTGGTTAACAGTAAATGTTCCCTAAAACAATACTTGTTCAAAAGACTTAGGGCTGGATTCATGAACAGTCAAATTCTGTGCAGGAACAGTGTAGCAGCTCCTGCACACACTATGGCCACTGTGCAATATATGGCTGTTTTCACATGCACGAGTGTCCTTATACTGTTCCTGCACGGAATTCTGCTCAGTATGCAAATCACCTCATTTGCTGGTGAAAACCATGCAAATGAGTTAATTTTGTGATCCAGCAAGCTGAACGGATTCTGTATACGAACAGTGTCAGTGCAAAAATGTATTTGGCTAGTAGCCAAATACATTTTTGCATCTGAAAAAATGGAGGCATGATAGCTCGTGAAAACCATGTATTATGCAGAACAGAAAAGCCAATGGCCAAATATAAGGCCATTGGCATGAAAAGGCACATACATTTTATAAAAATAAATTTTTTGGCCGATCTCGGCCATTTAAGCTATGGGCAGCGGACCGTAAACATGGAGGTGCCGAAAATAAAAAAAAAAAAGAGAGAGAGAGAGAGAGAAATTGCCTTTTAATAGAAATCTCCTTTTTGCCATTATAGTCAATGGCAGGCAGAATGTAAACAAGACAAGGGAGCACTAGTTGCCAAGGGAAAAGGGCGTGCTTGGGGAATTGTAACTATGGACCTGCACATTGGGGTATGCAAATGAAAGAGCCTATACTGAATCACAGATTTTTACCTACTGGAAGCCTGCACTTAATCATGCAGGTCCAGGAATAGGGAATCATGTATTCAGGACAAGAGAATGACTTCAGTAGGGGGTGTGTCATGCTTGGTGTAAATGTATTGGAGCCCTGCGACACATGTTTTCTCTTAGCTAAGCAGAGATAAGGAAGGGGGTGTGTCTCACATTGTTGAACACTGTTTACCCTGCTTAAATGGGTGTACACTCCATGCACTGGGTTTAAAGAAAAAAAAAAAAAAAACAGGAAATAGCAGCTCAGTTCACATCTGAGCATTAGGTATACACGGTGAACCTTAGGGCTTAAACAGGAAGGCAATGGGAAGGGAAAACAGCAGTGGGAAGGCAATCAATGAGAACTAGCATAGATGGCAGGTAAAATGTATCAGAATCAGCCAATTACACAGGCAGTAGCCCAGCCCAGCACAGTACTATAAACTATGCAAACTTCTTTCACTCAGTTTTTTCCCACAAACTCTACACCACCAATGTACACAGAAGGGGAAATTTTACCTGACAAAACTAACAAAATGATAGGGGCTGCTGTTGCTGTCATACATCAATATGTGCAAGAGGCTGAGGGTTGTGAGGATGTGAATGCTGATGACCATCCCACAGTGAGGAGGAGGAGAAGAGTATACAGACGCAGGGTAACCTATCAGGGCCTGGAGGTAGTGGAGCACTATAGGGTGGACAGGGACATTCTACAGCAAATTGTTGAACTGTGCCTGCCCAGCCTCACACACAGAACCAACAGAGGAGAACCCATCCCAGTGGATACCAAGGTATGTGTAGGCTTACAAATACTAGCCACAAGTACCTTCCAAAGGGCAACTTGGGATATCATGGGGATCTCAAAGGCACCAGGGTACTCCACCAGTTCCTGGATTCCATGTCAGCACATGCTGGTGAGCACATATATTTTCCCATCACCCATGAGGCACTGACCAGCAGAATGCATCTCTTCCACCAAATAACAGAATACCCTGAGGTAGTGGGTGATATAGACTGCATGCACATACACATCAAAGCAACACCCGGCAAGCGGGTTAGGGTCTACATAAACTGCAAGGACTTCCACTCCATCAACTACCAGGTCATGTGCGATTTCCAGGGCATTATATTGAATGTGTGTGCTGGCAGCCCTGGAAGCTATCACGACTCCCACATCTGGCATATGACACAGCTGTACCAGTCATTTGCAAGTGGGCACATCCCATATGGTCACCTAGTGGGGGATGCTGGCTACACGCTGGAGTTGTGGCTGATGACACCCCTCAGAAATGCACACACACCTGAGCAAGAACTCCATAATGAAGCACACGCACAAACCAAAATATTAATAGAGCATGTGTTTGGGATGCTCAAGTCACCGTTCCACTGCTTGGACATATCAGGTGGAGCCTTGCAGTACTCTCCAGCTACATGTACACAAATGTTCATAGTATGTGCCATGCTACACAATATGATCCTGTGGAAACAGCTGCAGCAGGAACAACACGGGGCAAGGCTACAAAGCCCCCTACCATTGCCAAGGCCAGCATGGGCACAGAGGGACTTGGAGGAGGAACCACCTGAGCCCCCCATGTAAGCAGAGGGAGGCATGCCCAGTATGCCTATGCCTTGACAAAGAGGCAACCCATAGCACATACACTGACACTGTAGGTACCCAGGGAATGACACCTCTCTCTGACTAGCACATACAGTAAAAGGGAGGCCAAATATGACACTACCTGTGCTTTGCCATGTATAGGGAGTGTACTATGTGCATCTGACATAGTCAGCCCTCCAGCACTGTCCTCAATACTGGCCCAGCCACAAGGTAAGTCACTCTTCCTATCAATTACTGAATGGAGTAGTATGTTCTGATAGTTGAATTTATGATATGGATGTGAGCATGCAAGGGAATCGGGTGGCTGAATGGGATGGCAGCAGATACTGAACACCTATATGGGCAGCATGACATTCATAACAAATACTGGTATCAACACACTAGGCAGTACTAGACAAGGAAAGAAATCCCATTGCACTACATGTGGTGTCCCAAATGTGTGTCCATAGGACACACACATGCATGTCAGTGAGGCTCACATACCTACCACCAGCCTCAGCCAGCAGGACAGATGTAGATGACCATAAAGAAAGGCTGGGCTAAGGCCTCCAATTGATGGTAATGGTGAACAGCCCCCCTCCAGACCTACACAGACAGACTGCAACAGGTCTGCCAGTTGTATGTTAGTTCTGAAGATAAGAAGTCTGAAACTGAAATGTAGGTCAATAAAACCTAAGATCTGTACTCCACTGATATGCTTCCAGTCTGCATGATAGGTCAGAATACAAAATGATGTGGAAGCCAGCAGAGTACCTGACATACCAGTAGAGTCATAGCACAGTTTAGAGCTGTCAGGTGTGCCCCCCTCACCACAATCCTATGTAGAAATGCAGTAGCATGTAAATGTGAGTAGAAGTATCAGTGGAGCACAGAATACCTGAGCTGGCCCAATCTACAGGATAGATTGTTGCATGTGTACAATATGCAGGGGTCTGTGTGTTAGGTTGTTGCGTGTTCAATATTGTCTGGCAGTGGTTGGCATGTAGGCATGACGGGTTGTGTCTCGGTGGCCTATGGGTAGTATTGTGGTTGACAGGGCCATGTTCCGACAAATGCAGTTCCAAACACAATGCTTCTCAGCAATACTCATGTCAGCAGTTGTCCATACTCACTGTCTAGATGTCAATATCTGTCACTGTCTGAAAGATGGACATGCCATGAATGTGGGCCCATACATACACACAGTACACAGGTGGAAGTACCCTAGACAGAGTGCATAAAATGTAACTGTCAACTGCACACAACTTTGGAATTGTACATACAGGTTAGCAGCACATTAGTTGTCCATGTAGTATGGAATAGTGATGTAGTCTGGCCAATCACTGGCAGACCACAAAAGGCACAGTTATGAAGTAATGAGAGACTGCCTATGTCCCTGCACAAGGCAGCATAAGGGGAATGTCCCAGGTATATCTGTGAATCAGCTGCAAGTAGCTTCCATATCACACATACACTCAGCTCACCCCACCATCAGCCACAGGTTTATCACATGTCATATCCTTGCTGTTGGGAAGGAGTATAGTATGACCCCACTTCTGTATGGGAATACCCACAGCATGCTGAAGACCTGTCCTATGCAGGTGTGTCCTTAGCTGTAAGCAGCACCCTGCCTGCATCCAGAAAAAATGGATCAATACAGACAGGAAGTATTGCCATTAACACCTTGTATACTTACCCTGTCAACCCAGGGGAATCCACTGGCTCACAGCCTGGGAATGTAGGAGTGACAGAATGCAGTGGCCTGCTACAGATGGCCTGCATCACTACCAAATGGCCTACAGTCCTCGGTCAAAGGCTTGTGCCCCACCTGTAGTACCAATTATGGAATCTCATGAGATCACAACTAACAACCTAACACAGTCAACAGAACACAAATGCAGAGCCATGTTGACAAACCCCAGTAGCATGCCCCCCATGTTCCACTGCATGAACTGTGGACCAATCCATAAAAATCACTGGGATGAAGGGTCAACTATAGGGATACTTCTCAGATATTGCTAGCATAATGTTCGGAAGAGGATATATTAACAGCGTTGGTGGTGTAGATGCATGGATGTCATGGAGTGTGTGATGTCTGAAACTCTGATGTGTGCCCATACTACCCCTGCCTGCAAACCCAGGAATGGGTGGCTACAAACCTGTTCATAAACCACAATGTGAAGGGGAACTGACCAGATATATGTTCCCTGCCTCTGGGTAACCTGTGTGAATCCGTACAGCTGAGAGGTATGGCCACAACAGAATATGGCCATTCTGTTAAGTCGATATATGTACAAGAAGGGGATCCTCAGACACCATAGTACCGAGGCACTGGGCCATTTACACAGACCCATCAGCAAGTGTCTGTAGTTACCCCTCCAGAATGGCAGGAGTGTGCAAGAATGTGTAGGCTGTGGACCACAATACTGGACTCAGCTTCATTCATCTTGTATTTCCTAGTAAATAACCGAGCAAATAATTATATCTGTAAGTAGTTGATGACATAATGAATCACAGTGTAAAACAGTACATATGTCTGAATATGTCTGCTAACACCAACCATGTAACACAAGCAGCACAGACAGCAATAGTTACAGAATCCCCCTATCTGTCACCCATTGTGAATCCATTATGTCAACCTATCTACAGATATCCTGCAGAAACAGATTGCTAGCTGTATGTGTGGAACACCAAACCCTGGACTGGAGTACAATCCTACCTGGAATGGATTCACCCACGCAATACATAAGGTCATACTGGGCATGCTCCTACACTTAGAGAAATGAAGCCCATGTCTGACAACACAGTGGACTATACATATCTGTCATTTGCAGATGTCTGTGCACACACACCAAATTGTACACCATTCATGCTTCACGCACACATTTGATAGAAATACTCACACATATCCAAGGCCAACACACTATAATATGTCAAACATACACACACACAGATTAGGGGGAAGAGAGAGACAGACAGTGACAGAGAGAATTCCTATATGAGGCCTGTCCCACCCGCGACACATCCAATCGGTCAATATCACATGATGCACTGATGTCAATCACTGTACTCATTCCTTTTGGTAGTCCTCAGTCCTATAGCATCTGTGGTGCTTGGGATAACTGTATAACATGATAGTACAAATCAGTATTCATGTAGCACATGTATCCTCAGTCCTGTCAAATGTAAGGTTGTGTGTGACTGAGTGAGTATGTGTGTTTCTAGAGGAATGATTTATGGCCCACGCACACACACTGCACTTCCCATTGCCCATGCTAGCACTCCTGCTGATGTCAGTCACTTTGAAATAAACCATTGGCCAAACCTCTGCTCTATAAGCTCTGTGGCACTTGTGATAACTGAGTAATACAGTAGTGTAGCAAACTAGTTAGGTAGGAGTTCTAATCTCCATCCTGGCAAGTGTGTGTGTAGATGAATAATTTTGAGGCCATTCACACAACTACACCTGCCATTGGCCTAATTTAGCATGCCTGCTGATGTCAGTCACCTTGAAATAACCATTTGGCCAAATGTCACCTCTATAAGCTCTGTGGCATTCACAATAACTGCGTAATACTGTAGTGTAGCAAACTAGTTAGGTAGGAGTTCAAATCCTGGTCCTGGCAACTGCGATAATGTGTGAGAGTGTGTGTGTCTTTGTTGACACCTTTGTGGTGATTTAAACTTCTGTCAAAGGAAAAAACTTCAAAGACCAATACACATAAGGTTCAGTTAAGGCATATTTATTTACTTGCTGCAAGGAGACAAAAACATGCAAATACAAGGATTTGTCTAACTGCTAACAGGAAGTATGCTTATTCTTATACTATTTTACAAGACATGGCCTTCTATGGCTGACGTAATCAAACACAACTTTCAGTATTGTTCTACAGCAGATGTTACTCAGATTTTCTGCTGACATAACTAGATTTGTGAGAAACTTTTGAGAAAAACAACCTGGCCTTGGTGGGCACTAATTCATTTACAAGCTTCCATTGTACAGTGTTACATTTCAAGGTACTCTTCTAATTCAGATACAAGCAAATGCTGATTGCAGTTCATATTTTCAAACAGGCTTTGTCCTAATTATCTATAGCTTCTACAGCTGTGTATTTTCTCAAAGCACAAACAAAACTTCTTGTCTAAGCTTCATATTAGTATTGTTCTATTCATTATTTTCCTAACATAAGCAGGAATCATCTGCTTCTCAGTAAATTTCCAAGGCACAAGCAAGATTTTAGCTAACAATACAAGGTCAGAAAGCATCTGCAGTTTGTACAGATTTATGCAGTATGAAATAGAATAAATGTGTTAACCCTTTTCAAGCTCTAAATGCACTAAGCATATTATTAATACACACATTAATACATATTTTTCTGGCATTTCCCCCCTTTTAATACTTTTATTCTACTTTCAAAATAAGCATAAACAGTTTGTTTTCTTCTCCTAACCTCTTCCACTTAGGATTTGCAGTTAAGAGAGTCATTCAGTTTAAACTTATGAAAGAATTTTCAATCTTTCAACAGTTCTTCAAACTCAGTACTTTGATATAAGGTTTCAGAAACCAACATGTCTATAAGATCTTTAATCAGTCTTTTCATGCAGGGGATGCCACAACAAACACATACTCCCAGTAGGAGCATTCCTACACAAATGGCAATCAGGATGTTCATTAGGATGGTGCCCCACCCCCCAAACCATTTCTGGAAAAAGTCCGTCAGTGGGTTTGGGCCTGGTTTGGTCATGGCCGACACTTGCTGAATTACCTCAAGATGATTGTCTATCTCGTGTTTATGGTCAGGAATATACGAACAGCATTCTTCTTGGATTAAAGTGCAAGTACCACCTCTCGCCGCTAGGGTGAAGTCGAGAGCCATGCAGTTTTGAAGCACTACAGTTCTCATAGCATTCAGTTCATCAGTCACCAATTCGAGAGTGGAAAAAGTTGCATTACTCATTACTTCGAGAAGTTTTGACAGTTTTCTCAGCTCCCAGATCGATTTCACTGCTCCATATGCCGGTAATATGCCTGCCCACGATATAACGCTATCACTCAAATCCATATGTGTCAGTCCTTTGCCTATGGAATGATGGTCTTTCCAACGCGCATCGATTTGTCCCACTGGATTTACAGTTTTCTTGACGACCTCTCGGACATTTCAAATTTTTCTTCGAGGCAAAACTGCAGTGTGTCGTATGGCCGGAACCAGGTAACCCAAAAAACAACTGCTGGACCAATTCTCAGGTAACCATTTGTATGCCTTTCTGCCACACACAAAATAACAATCCTCTACTTTAGTAGTAACCTTGCTATGAATATACACTCGCCCTGCATGAAACATTTTTCTATCAATTATAGACAGTTGTTTATAAAGAACAGAATTATGTTTTACTTCATCAAGTGTTTTATGCATCGATCCAAGAAATGAATCATAGTTTGTATTACAATAAAGATCTACATTGTTACCTTTAGTGTAACATTTATAAGGAACAGTCACATTGCAATTGCTCCAACCCACCTGAACAGTATCATTTTTGTAAAAACACACAGTTCCTTTTTGTGGAAAAGACAAGTGCAATGCTATTTTATCTTGTGATGTAATGGTTGAGGTATCATAAATCAAGTTCTCCCAGGTCTCATTGACCCTTAGGGGGACTGTAGTCATTAATAACCCCCCATATGCTGTCGGCAAAGCTGTGCAAATCCAGCAATTTGAAACATTGAAAGTCTCAGCATACACATATTTAATTGCCTGGTAAGTGTTAAAGTTTGGATGCCAGTCTATGAGTAACGCTTCACGTTTATTCAGTTCAGTCTGTGTGGCTGGGAAAAGGAAAGGCCACAACAAAAAGATTATTGTCACTAGTACAGTCAACAGGATGATTATGCAATACTTGTGAGGAAAGGGTTGTTCTGCATTCCTGTTTCTTCTAGACTCTATCATTTTTACTCTTGGCATGTGACAAGATTTTTGTCCAGTTCAAAGTTCTTGAATAATTTACAGTGCGTCAGGTGGATCCAGGAGGCATGCTCCACTATCTTGACTGCAGTGGGTGTCGACAGAAGCACTTGATATGGACCTTCCCACTTTGGTGATGCCCAATTCTTTCTCTTTACTGTCTTCACCCAGATCCAAGTTCCAGGGGACACTGCCACTTCTGACGGTCTGGTTCGTTCTTTATCTGAAACAGAATTTGACTGCAACAAATGTTTAGAATTTAACAAGTTTTGCATGTACTCGGCTAGTGTACTGTCAGCTTCCTGGTCTGTGGGCATGAGAGATTTCCACTGAGGTATATAATAAGCCCTTCCAAATAACTTTTCAAAAGGAGTCAATCCTTTTGCATTCGGAACAGTTCTCATGCTCAACAGTGCCAGGGGCAGACAGTACACCCAATTTCTCTGCGTTTCAACTATTAACTTCCTTAGCTTATTCTTTAAAATCCCATTATGCCTCTCTACTAGCCCTGCAGATTGTGGGTGATACGCACAATGATTATTTAAAGAAATACCAAAATGTCTACTTAACTGTTGTATGGTCTGGTTTACGAAGTGTGCACCATTGTCCCTGTAGATCCTTTCCGGAATGCTGAATCTAGGGATGATTTCTTTAACAAGAACTTTGGCCACAGTTGCTGCGTCTGGATTTGTAGTCGGAAAGGCTTCCACCCATCTGGAAAACATATCTACAATGACAAGACAATACTTCTTATTTTCACATTAATTCAACTCTATGAAATCCATACAGATAGTATAAAACAGGTACGGTGGTGTAGGGAAACTCCCTTGCTTGGGCTTTAACGCCCCTTGTGCATGATGTTTATTACAAACATGGCACATCAAACAGAATTTTTTAGTGTAATTTAAGAATCCATATGTCGTGAACACTTGGTTCACCAGCTGTACCATCCCCCCTGTTGAGACATGGCACTGCCCATGGCTCAACAAAGCTGCATATCTAAACAAATTAGACGGCAATATCGGTTTCCCTTCTTTAGAGATGTACAGCTCCTTTTCGAGAATTGCTCCTCGTTTTACCAATCTTTGTTTTTCAACTTGCATAGTAAGTGTCTGCATTGTCTTTAACATTTCTAAGTCTAAAATCTCAGAGGGTTGTAATTCCTCATTCAAAAGAAATACTTCTGAAGCTGCCTGCTTTGCAGCTGTATCAGCTCTTGCATTACCTTTTGAAATCCTGCCCTGTTGCTTGGTATGAACTGTGCATTTACAAATAGCTACTTTCTGAGGTAACTGAATAGATTCTAAAAGATATAAAATAAACTGTGCATGATTGATTGGTTTGCCAGTAGATGTTATCATTCCTCGATTTTTCCACTGTTGCACAAAAAAATGTACAGTAGAAAAAGCATACTGGCTGTCAGTAAAAATGTTCACACATTTACCCTTTGCTAAGGTACATGCCTGTGTCAAGGCAATCAAGTCTACTGCCTGTGCAGATAAATTGTGTGGTAAAGATTTTGCTTCTACAATCTCAATATCAGAAACTACTGCATATCCCACGAGGTTCTGTCCTGCAGGACCCCTTTTGCATGAGCCATCCACGTAGTATGTCACCTCGGCATCATCCAAGGGAACATCTGTAAGGTCTTTTCTAGGCAGTGTCTTCTGCTCAATCACCTGCAGGTAGCTGTGTGGTGTGCCATCTGCAGGGGTTGGGAGCAAGGTAGAAGGGTTTAAAGTCGTACATCGTTCAATTGTCATATGAGGTTGGCTCAACAATATAGTTATACAGGAAAGATGCCTAGCAGGGGAAAGATATGCTACCTTTTCTTGCAGTAAAATAATCGCGACTGCATGAGGCACTCTCAATGTGAGAGGGTGGAACAAAACTACTGAGGCCGAAGCCTGTACTGCCATTGCAGCTGCAACTACTGCTTGTACACAGTGAGGTAAAGACTGTGCCACTGGGTCCAGTTGTGATGAATAATAAGCAATAGGGCATTGTTTGTCCCCATGCTGCTGTGTTAACACTGATGTCATATAACCTTGCTTACAATCTACAGTTTGTAAAAAAACGTTTATGATAGTTTGATAATCCCAAAACTAATGAGGACGCTATTGACTGTTTCAGTTTGTAGAAAGCAGATTCTGCTTCTGGTGTCCATTGTAACAAATCCTGTGCTGCCATAGGCTTTTTATAAATCAGGTTAGTCAACAGTGCAGATTCCAAGGCATAGTTTGGAATCCAACTTGACAAAAATTAGTCGTACCCAGGAAGGACATCATTTCCTTCTTGGTAGTGGGTTTTGGTGCTTGCAAAATCGCTACTTTTCTGTCCTCATCTAATGTCCTACCCTTCTTGGATATTACATATCCTAGGTATTTAACTTGTTTTTTCCAAAGCTGCAGTTTATTTTTGTTTACTTTATGTCCTTCAGTGGCTAAAAATTGTAATAGCGCTATGGTATCTTCTTTACAATCTTGCTGGGTGGGGGCCGCCAGTAGGATATCATCAACATAAAGTAAAATCTGGCTACCTCTTGGTGAGGTAAATCCTGCCAAGATGCTTGCCATTTCTTGTGAGAATATTTTTGGACTTTCACAATACCCCTGTGGTAGTCGCGTATATGTATACCTTTTCCCCTGAAATGTGAATGCAAACCAATACTGGCTGTCAGGGTGTATCGGTATCGAGAAGAACGCATTGCTGATATCTACCACAGAAAAATATTTCTGTTGAGGTTTTAAATCATTCAACAGGGTGTGTGGATCTGGCACCATAGGTGCCCTTGGTATTACTGTGTCATTTACAGCTTGTAAATCTTGGACGATACGCCACTCTCCATTCGCTTTCTTAACAGGAAATAAGGGTGTGTTACATGGTGAATCAGGAGATTCCACCAGCACCCCTTCCTTAAGTAAAGCTGCTATAATAGGTTTGATTCCTACCTCTGCATCTTTCCTTAAGGGATACTGTCTTTTTTGTGGTCTAAATGCTGACTTTGGCATTATAGTAACTGGTCCCGCTGTACGAATAAGTCCTACATCTGATTTTTCTGTTGACCAGAGAGTTTCTGGTATATTCTGTAAGGCATTCTCTTCCTCCTTCAATAGGAGTGCTAATCAGCTGTCCTTGCTAGACTGCAAGTGTACAGCTGGGTGGGTCTGAGTTATCCAATTCAACTTCTGCATTTGTATTCCCTGTTCTGACAGTTCTAACTCTGTCTGTTTTTCCCATTTCATGACTTTTTTCCCAAGTCTACCCATTTTACATTCTTGTCCTTAGTTAAGCTAACGTGTGGTAATCAATTAGATTTATAGAGTGCAAAGAACTCCTGGGGCAATGAACAGCTGGCTACACTTTTCCCTTCTGTGTCCCAGTACAGATTATGTACTATCAATCTGTTTGCACAATTTCTAAACAATTCTTGCTCATATTCCTTATCAGGTCCTGGTGTGTTACAATAATACAGAGTACAGTGCAACAAATGCTGTTTATCACTGTCAAGGGAGGGGAATTTGCTGATGGCTACGTTCATCAACTCTTTGGTCACTGCCCCTGGACCAGTCGTAACCAAGTCCTGGCTGTACCAATAAAACATTTTACCCTCCATTTGCACTGCAAAGGTATCAATTTGTCACTGTGCTTCCATACCCTGCATAGTCGGATCTACTGCTATACCAAATAGCTGCATAAGGTCTCTGCCCAAAAGGTTTACTGGGCATTTTGCAGAAACAACAATTTTGCTTTTCTGGGTCAATCCTGAAACAGGATCAGTTATCACAATATTATGGGAGAGGGGCTCCCGATACAGCTGTCCATTAGCTGCTTTCGCTAATATGTAATCAGGTGACTCTGTGTTGTCTGGCAGTTTGGAGGGATGTATCAGGGTCCGTGATGCCCCTGAGTCACACAAGAATCTGACTTCCCTCCCTTTTACCAGGAGTGTAACTTCTGGTTTCGTGTCTGCTAAATAGAGCTCTAAGCTCAATAAAGCCAAATCTAATATTTCATTTTCTTCACTATCCGTGACTTCCTGCACTTCCTCTATTTCTTCTGACACATTCTCTACTCCCTCTATCACATTCTCATTTGTCCCTTCTCTGCTATCCCCTTCTAGTGATTCCTGACTATCATATAGTCAGTCCTCATCCTCCTTATCTTCCGTGGTTGCTTTCTTGTTTTTCTTGCAATCCCTTGCCAAGTGTCCCTTCTTACCGCATTTAAAACATTCACCCCTTTTCTTTTGCACTTCAGAGTCCTCTGATCGCTGATCAGATTGTTTGTTTCCCTGGGCATTTCTCTTGCCCTTTTTCCCGGACTGTACTACATAAACTTCTGCTCCATCTTCTACAGAAAATACTTGGGCTTTCTTTTTTTTTTTGCTATTAAAATGCCTTTCGGCATGCCTAGCATATTCAAGTAATGACTGTAACCTGCTTGTACGATGATCTAGCATGTGCTTTGTAATAAAGCTGCTTATTGGTGCAATACTGCCTTTCAAAAATGCATTCTTTAACTGCTGTTCATATGGGGAATTGTGTGCCTGATCTTCAGGAACCTGCATTCCACAATGGTTATTAAAACATTCTAATAGTCTGGCATAATATCTGTCAATAGTTTCGCCTTCCTGTTGGATGCATTGATTAATGCAAGTCCAGTCTGCCCTAGGCTTCCATTTCTCAGAGATGCGGTCTGTAAGACCTTTCACTCTGTTGTCTAATTCTGCGCTGCTATGTGGGAGGGGCCTGAGCGCAGCGTCACGGGGATTCCAGTTGCCACTAATCATGTGCCAATCTGGTCCCACAATTTGTATGACTACTTTTTCTACCTCTTCTCTGTTTAAATTATAACTTAGCCTCATTCCTTGCAAATCTTCTAAGAACTTTCTAAAATTAACTTTTGGATGGGGAATTCCCTCAGTGGCTTTCTGGATGTCTTACGGAGTCCAGGGTCTATACACTAGAATAGTTGGGTCCTGACCTTCTTGCCCTGCCTGAGGATTAGGCACTTCTATAAGTGGGCATATTTCTTCTTCACTCATGAATCATGAATTTCTACCCATTTGATATAACTCAATGTCCCCTTTTGAGTTTCCTGCCCGTGTTCGGGACCTGGTCTCGACGGGATCTCTAATAAACGGTTTAGCTTTTGTAGTGACTCTACTTACAGTGACAGCAGGATATCACAGGGGTGGACTAACTTGTTCACTTGCCTCATATTCTTGTAAGGGAGGCGGAGGGGCTGACGCTATTACTAAGTTTTTGTCCTCCCTATCTAAAAACATTGCTTTTGAATTATTACTCTTTTGTTCACTTCGGTTTACTTCCTCAATCCACCTGTGTGCCTGAGGAATTCCTAATTGACGTTGCTTTTTTACCCGATCTTTAGTATCAGTTTTAAGCTGTTTGACAAGTTTGACAAGCGAGGATTTTTCTAGTTTACCATCAAATTCATACTTATTAACCCATTTTGAGTAGTATTTAATATTATCAGCACGCTGTGACTGCATGTATTTCGCATCTTCGGTTAACGGTGGATTTTGGGATCTTTTTGTACAATTATTACCCATTTTGTTCTACCCTTTTAATCATTACATAACTCCTTATTTTTAACGTGGTACCACGGATTTTGTTATAGTCTCTTCAGAATGACTGCCTACCTGCTCTGTTTCCCTGATCTATGACAAGACAGTAATCTTTTTGTCCCTGACTTGTATAAACAAAGTCTTAACAAAATAAATACAAATCTAGTCCCTGATCTAAAACAGAAAAAAAAGGTAGATTCACCTTACCTGAGCCTTCATGATTGATCACCAGGTTCAAGTAAACCCGTCCTTCAATCGCAGATCAGAAAGTGGCTGGCCTCTTTTGTATGATAATTCAGTCAGATTGCTTTTCAACTAAGAAGAACCGATGTGGTTTCTTCCCCGTACGGTTTCAAGCCACCTGGCCTGTCTGATCCGAGGCATTCCGTTCTGAAGGACCAATCTGTCAAAGGAAAAAAACTTCAAAGACCAATACACGTAAGGTTCAGTTAAGGCATATTTATTTACTTGCCGCAAGGAGACAAAAACATGCAAATACAAGGATTTGTCTAACTGCTAACAGGAAGTATGCTTATTATTATACTATTTTACAAGACATGGCCTTCTATGGCTGACGTAATCAAACACAACTTTCAGTATTGTTCTACAGCAGATGTTACTCAGATTTTCTGCTGACATGACTAGATTTGTGAGAAACTTTTGAGAAAAACAACCTGGCCTTGGTGGGCACTAATTCGTTTACAAGCTTCCATTGTACAGTGTTACATTTCAAGGTACTCTTCTAATTCAGATACAAGCAAATGCTGATTGCAGTTCATATTTTCAAACAGGCTTTGTCCTAATTATCTATAGCTTCTACAGCTGTGTATTTTCTCACAGCACAAACGGAACTTCATGTCTAAGCTTCATACAAGTAGTATTGCTCTATTCATTATTTTCATAACATAAGCAGGAATCATCTGCTTCTCAGTAAATTTCCAAGGCACAAGCAAAATTTTAGCTAACAATACAAGGTCAGAAAGCATCTGCAGTTTGTACAGATTTATGCAGTATGAAATAGAATAAATGTGTTAACCCTTTTCAAGCTCTAAATGCACTAAGCATATTACTAATACACACATTAATACATATTTTTCTGACAAATTCCCTCTCACCTCCTTTAGCACTGATGTCACTCATCTTCAAAGATACCTTTGGACAGCTCTTCAACATATAACCTCCATGGTGCTTGTGATAACTGTGTAATACTGTAGTGTTGCAAACTAGTTAGGTAGGAGTTCCAATCATTGTCCTGGTAACTGTGACTGTGTGTGTGTGGAGGTGAATGATTTTGAGGTCATTCTCACTCACTACACCTGCCATTGACCTACTTTAGCATGCCTGCTGATGTCAGTCACCATGAAATAACCCTTTGGCTAAGTATCAGGCCTATAAGCTCTGTGGTGCTCACCACAATTGCATTAAACTATAGGGCAGCAAGCTAGTTAGTTAGGAGTCCTAATCCTGGTTCTGATAAATGTGATTGTGTATGTGGAGATGAATGATTTAGAGGCCATTCAGACCACTACTCCTGTCATTGGCCTACTTTAGCACACCTGCTGATGTCAGTCACCTTGACATAACCCTTTGGCCAAATATTGGGCCTATAAGCTCTGTGGCACTCATAATAACTGAATAATACTATAGTGCAGCAAACTAGTTAAGTAGAAGTTTTAATCCTGGCCATGGCAACTGTGAGAGTGTGTGTGCCTCTTTGTTAACACCTGATTTTGTGGTCATTCACACTTCCTACACTTCCTTCTCCCCTCCTTTAGCACTGCAGCTGATGTCACTCAACTTCAAAGATACCTTTGGACAACTCTTCACCATATAATTTCTGTAGTGCTTGCGATAACTGTGTAATACCATAGTGTAGCAAACTAGTTAGATAGGAGTTCTAATCCTGGCCCTGGCAACTGTGATAATGTGTGTATGAGAGTGTGTGTGTCTTTGTTGAAACCTGAGTTTGTGGTCATTCACACTTCCTACACTTCCCTCATCCCTCCTTTATCACTGCAGCTGTGTCACTCACCTTCAAAGATACCTTTGGACAGCTCTTCAACATATAAGCTCTATGGCTCTTGCAATAACTGTGTAATACCATAGTGTAGCAAACTAGTTAGGTAGGAGTTCTAATCTTGATCCTAGCAACTGTGATCGTGTGTGAGAGTGTGTATGTCTTTGTTGACAGCTGATTTAGTGGTCATTCACATTTCCTACACTTCCCTCTCCCCTCCTTTAGCACTGCAGCTGATGTCACTCACCTTCAAAGATACATTTGGGCGACTCTCCAACATATTAGCTCTGTGGTGCCTGCAATACCTGGGTAACACTGTAATACCAAGGCGTAGCTAGGTAGGGGGGTTGAAACACAATACTGTCAAGTGTGTGTGTGTGTCTGCAGTGTTCTGTGTGATTGTGTAATAACAGTATCCATTGCAGGGTGGATTTTGCTACATTTTCATATTGAGGAGTCATATGTCCCAATGTCACATTACAAGGCCAACAGTTGTCAAACACTAAAGAGGTTGTTGTAGGCAATCCACAGACATAAATGTATATAAAAGCAACCATTATAATACCCAGAGATCTCTCTCCACCCACCGATCATACACAAACACACTTGGCTCTTTCTCACTTCCTTTCTTTCTTTCCATCTGTCTGTCTCTCTCTCTCTCTCTCTCCTCCCCCCTCTGGTAGATGTGGAAAATACATCTGTTTTGCAAAGGCAGGAGATTCACATTGGTAGGTAATGCTCATGATCAACTGATGGTCTGTGCATGAATTGGAGTCCTCCACCTCCCAATTGCATGTGGAACAGCTGTGGTATCAGTCCAATAGTCAATTGCATGGAAACACACTCCTATAAGTAAGCACTGCAAGTGGGTGTTGGCCCTTTTCATTCACTGTGAGTGGGACTTCATGTGGGTTTGTGACAAACAACATCACAGAGGGTAGTTGGAAATACATCTTACAACAAACACTGTGGCGACAGGCCAACAAACTGGAGGGGGATGTTCCAGACATGGGGACAGAATGTAACTATTGCTGTTCTACATTTCAGGTAATGTTGGTTTAACAGGGTTTGTGTGGATATGGCTGTTCTGCATGATTTATATTCTGGCATGACAGTGTTATGTGGTTGTGAAAACTCTCACCTTTAGTGCTATCTGCAGACTGGCCAGAGTTTGCAGTCTTAGATTTGGTGTGACACTCATACATTTTTTGTCTTTATAAATGCAGTAGCATACTCTGATGACTGTAGTCAGTAAATGGTAACATCCATGTGTGTTACTCACTTCATATCCCTCAGAAGAGATATAGCACAACAGACCCTGTTACACCAGCAATTTTCTCAGTTTATAACTGCAATATGTCAGTATTGGCCCTGTGTTTCTGCTGCTGTTCCACAAGTCTGTCACCCTTTGTTCATATGTCATGCAGTAAGAGGTGGATATGTACAGTATATCATTATTTACTGACATAATTACTGATATCAAGCCAGAGATATATCAGACTCCCAGACATGTAATGTATAGGAGGCCGAAGGACATTCTGTTGTGGTCTGTACAGTAGTGAGGTCTCTGTACTTATGGTGATTGTTGACAGAGTGTCTGTATTATGGAGCCATGTATTGTGATGATGTTACTTGGCCTGTGTACAGACTGGGGTAAATGTCAATGTTCTTGGTCCTGTTTTAGCTGACATTGCATGCTACTCCAGATTCTGATACCCTATCAGTCTTTATGTTTGTAGGGCCAGACTGAGACATGTTCCATACCACAATCAGGCATCAGACTACACTGTGAATTGGGCCAGTATATGTAGGTTAGTATGTGAGTGGCAAATTTAATGATGACTGTTGTTCACACAGTCCATATACTGTACTATTACTTAGGCTTACCATTATGTGACTGTGACCATGTTGATATTGGCTCTGGGTATGTACTTTCACAATGGTGTATGTTACTCTGTGGTGTTGCATGCCTGTAGTGCCTGCTATAGTTGCAATTACATGTTTATTCCCTCATAGGTAAATTGGGTTAGTGCTGTGGTAGTCTGCCTGTAGTGTAGACAGTGCTTGGTGACATGCCTAGCAGCTCAGTATATTTACCCTAGTGTGATGTTATGTCCACATATTTGTCAGATGTACTGTTGTCTGGCCACCATATGTGTTGTGTATTTCTGAAAAAGCAGTGGGATGCTGTGAAAATGTATGTCAGTAACTAGTGAGAACTAGGTGGGCTTGGGACTTATGCTCCTCCAGTTAATATATGTTAGGACAGACAGGAGGGTGTGAATGCATCAACTATGTGAGCTTTTCTAGTCCAGTATATGTGATATAACCCAATTTTCATGGCTTTAAACATCCCTTTTGTAAGGCTTGTTCCATATATATATATATATATATATATATATATATATATATATATATATATATATATATATATATATATATCTGTGTGTGTGTGTGTGTGTGTGTGAATATGTATATATATATATATATATATATATATATATATATATATATATATATATATATATATATATATATATATATATATATATATATATATATATATATAATCTCTTTATGTGTAAACATGAGTGTTGTATGTACCTTCTCAGATGTATCTCTCCATATTAATC